>NW_022707720.1:68377-77933 GCF_011630105.1 Anneissia japonica | reverse complement strand
CGAGATTACCTCGTAATTACGAGATACCATGTCGTACGTAAGAGAAGATATCTCGTAAATACGAGATAATCTGTATTACGAGATATTATCTCGTTATTACGACAAATTATCTCGTAAATACGAGATAATGTCCGAATTTTTATTTCGTAAGTTAGCAGCAATATGCTTCCGTAAATAATAGTCATAATAATGAAAATAGTATATAAACATCAAAATCTTCTACCTTAATTCTATTCAAGTAATACTTACCAGGTAGCAAATATTGTACACAGAAACGTCCTATTGACAAGTTAAGGCTTTGCGGCGTTTTCGCAAAGAGGTTCCCACTTTACCAATAGAAAACGTTCTACAGAACAGTCGTTTTTGGTATATCATACGACCTGCACCTTACAATGTCCTACAGAATTGTTCTCTTGTCGAAACTAATTCCAACGTTCACGTACATGATAGTTATTTTAACATTAATTAGCCCATTAAAGGCAAAAACGATATAGGCCTAGTAAAACGGTTCCTAAACTAAACACTGACTTCACAGAAGGTGAAATTATTGTTCTAAATACATTAATTTGTTAAGATTTGTGTCATATCGCCCAAGCCATATGGGTATTTATTGAAGGCAAGTAAAAAAAACCTTTTTATATTAGAATTGAGTTGTAATATTAAATGGAAACAACATTTGCAACTTTAACTTTATAACAATTACATGAGTTGTACTTCCTAACGTAAATTCTTTCTTTATTCATTTCCAATTGTCTTACAGCAAATTCCATTAAAAAAAAAAATAGATATATAAAATTTCTGAAGCATGGGGAGCTAGCACAGGCTTTGTTGTTCACACATTGTTATTATTATTATTATTATTATTATTATTGTTATTATTATTATTATTATTATTATTATTACAGTATTATTATTATTATTATTATTATTATTATTTTAATCATTAATAATATTATCATTATTATTACTATTATTATTATTATTATTATTATTATTATTATTAGATATATAATAGATCAAGCATTATAACAAATCAAAACTATTATGGCTTCGGTAATTTGATTTATGAATAATTTATGTATAAGTAACTGCAAAATAAAATCAATTTCTATAGTATAAAAAAACTCACACGTGTGTACTGTATCAATCAAATGTAACTTATTACAACAGTGTAAATTGTTGACGACATTAGTTGTACTTAACAACAACAGTATATAAAAACTACATTTCCTAACAATTATACAAAATGTATTGGAATGATAATTTCACTAAATACTGGCCTTCTAATATGTGTTTTCGTACAAAATGCTACACTTTGGTTCATTTTTATGAACTTCTACATTGGTATGAGTTTTCACTGATGCATCAATGTTTTCATAATGCGAGCCATCATCCGGCACCGAATTTTTGGACGTAACATCGCTTAGATCTTGGTATGTGGTATCCTCTTGTTTCGGCAAATAGTGCATGTATGCCTTTAATAGATAAGCAAGTGTATATAGTATACAAATCAACAAAATAGCATCCTTAATAATATATCAATAAAGGAAAAATAAAACGTAAACGAACACAATTCGGCTGGAAATCGACCACTTCCTTCAAGGGGATCGATATTTTTCGAGCCTACACTAAACATTGTTCTGTCTCATTAACACGCCATGTTACAATGTGAAAAAATACATTTTTGTACCTGCTAAATAGCAGTGCACATTTTGCTGTTGTGTTGCATATAAGCAATGAGTACACACGCATGATTTTTATAACTGTGTGAACAGTGGAATGGATTAATTTTCAATTTTAAATGTAATAAATGTAATACATCAGTGAAGCTTTATATGATCTAATGAACATCAACAGCAATATTATAACATTTTATTAACATGTTATAGATAATTATTTCTAATTATAATTATTTAAACCATTATGAACTTACTTGGAAGTTATAAAGCAAAGTCGAATCATAGGCAAATTCATTATACTTACAGACAATTGTGTTGGTTGTTTTCGTTTGAATCGCCTCAACCATCTCTATTGAATAGAAACAAAACAATGACTGTTTTCAGATGTTTTATTTTATGAAATCACATTCACAAACAAATGCACATATTGACCATTATATCAAAAGGACCTAGCTACAGACCTTCATCAGAAGCCCTGCTAATTTATCCCTTTTCTTAACTGTAAGTGACTCTATTACCAATCTTTCACATGAAGTATACGCAATGTCAGAGTCACAATTAATTTTAAATATTGTATGATAAACATAACATATCTTGTACCATCGTGTCGGCAAAGACACATTAGATTTTTTCTGGTTTTTTCTTTAATACACTTTTTCTTAGCTGACCCATGCTTTTACTAATGCATTTGTTAGGAAATTCAGTAGGTTTCCTAATTTACTAACTTAAGTGTTTGTGAACTTTTGTGTGCATAACAATGGACACACCTTTATTCGACGTCGCCAGGAAAAGAAGGTTTAGCTGCAAAGTACTGTATTAATAATTTTATAGTAGCTTGATAATAACATATTATATGGAAACAGGGTGTCGTATTTTGTGATATTGTATCTGCTTGTATCATGACTAAAACCCTGTGTGTGGTGACTTAGGCCTATTTTGATGTTCTGTAAAGATACTATGACACCATGTTGAGCCCACAAATGTAATAACGCTCACAAATGCAATAACAGCCACAAATGTAACAATACACCACCCCAACAAATGTGGAAATGCCTACAAATGTAACAACCAGCGCCTAAAATTTAACACACCGCGCCCACAAATGTAATAACAATCATCGCCCACAAATAACGCCCACTAACGCCCACAAATGTAGCAACAAAACATGACTTCTCTTTGCCCACAAAAATGCAATGATTTTCTTTTAATTTCGAACGTAGGAGATAAGACCCAAAAATGGCTAAACCGCGCATTTTGTGACATGACATTTTGAGCGTTTAATTTATAAGGCGGCGAACAACAAAAACAGTGGAAGAGTCATTTTCTAATCGTCTGGGGGTTAAAGGTCAAAGGCTCTAGGAAGAGTATAGGCCTATTATGTGTCAAAGGTTATGTCATTTTCGGAAAATATACCTCATTGGAAGAAATAGAAACATGCATATAGGCCTAATGAATATTTTAACAAAAAAATAACTTCTACTACCAGCGGTTGTCAAGATACGGATGACTTATATAATATTTTCCCAACTAATTTGATAATTAAGCTAACTTGCATAATATACTGGGCATGTGATGGAGGTATAATTTCTGGAATTCACTTTCCTCAAGTTTTCAAAATGTTTTTAAACACGTTTGTTTGTCATTTCATTTTTAACTATGGTTATTGCAAAATAAAAATCAAGGTGACTATTTTGATATTTTGAGCTTTTTCGATCAAATGCCATGAACGACGGAGATTCAAACATTGCTAATTGTACCATTACATTATACAGTATCATGTTTTCTAGCATTTGACTTTAAATAACATTTGACCTGGAATAACCTGAAAACTTTCACATCTGGTTTAGAAAATGACTGCCACTGTTATTAAATCTGTGGGCGAAGAGGTCATGTTTTGTTGTTACATTTGTAGGCATTATATGTAGGCGATGATCGTTATTACATTTGGGGGCGATTTTTCATTTGTGGGCGCCGGTTGTTACATTTGTGGGCATTTTTGCTTTTGTGGGCAGTCTGTTGTTACATTTGTGGTTGTTATTACTTTTGTGGTTGTTTTCACATTAATTTGTGGGTTCAACAGACCATGGTTCGTGTAGTAACGTGTCGTATTGTAGAGCAAGTTGATGTGTAAAGGGTTTACGTGGAACGACGTATTTTGTTGACTTGTAGAAATTAAACTTTTGTGACTTGGAGAGTGTCTAAGAGAAGTCACCTGTGGTGTCTGTGTATGCTGGTTCATATGTAATTGAGTAAATTATTATTAAATGGTATTTTGTGAATCGTAATTGACTATTACCTGTTTTCATCCAATCAGCAGCAAGTCTCATCACTCAAACATATAAGTATTTCCCTGTTTGAGATCTCTGCAGATATTATTCTCCTGAAGACGGTTGAAGCAAGTCAACCGAAACGTCGAGATATTCTCAACCAACAACAACAGTTCTTTTTAGAACTATCTACGTGGTGTACCGCAAGCATTAATTATATATTACCTATCTGTTTAACGAACCTCGAATTACAACATCGTGACTGATATTGTCAGACTTACACATAGTGCAGTAGGCCTAGTAGTCAAAAATAAGACTTAAGGAACGTATTGAACAATTGTATTTTAGTAACAAGGTATTCAGAGTTTTATGATTTCCTTAACATGTTTGCTGCCAAAAACAGAAAATCTAATTCCTGAGAGATTTACGGTTGAATGGATGGCAACTTAGTACTATACCTCTGTTTAACAAAACGGTATAAGTATTTATGAATGACGGAGAGCCACGTAAGAATGACCATGAGAAGGATAATTCTTTATCCTCGGTGACCTGTTCTGATGTGAAATTATAATTTGCCAAATGTGGTAGCGAGAAGTAGAAGTCTTTATCTTTTATTAACATTACTAAACAAAATACTATTACAATCAAATCACAATTTGACGTGACAACAAAAGGTAAAAAATCAGCACAAAAAAAGTTAAAATCTTGTTTTATGAAGCTAGTTACCGTCGGCCTATATAACATTGCGGTCTGTAGACTACATAACATTGATAATAATCGCGATTAAATAAACTAAGTCATGGAGTAAATAAACTCCACGATGGTAATAAAAATTTCATTTTAAGAGAAGGTGAAACTTTATCCTCCAACTGGTAGGATTATGGTAAAATACAGTATCTAACATTTTCAATTTCAAGTGAGTGAGAGTTATTTCGTAACTGACTTGCACATGACCTGACTGATTGAATAAACAACAGCAGATATAGTTCAATTTTATAAGTATTTTTTATATTACAATCAGTTTTGACTGGTTATTAAAGTTTTTTAACCATTGTTTAACTTATATATTTCCATATCTTCGCTAGTATCTTCGCTTACCGAGACTGTAACTGTAAACTTCTTAAACTGTATTTATCATTAGTATTGCCTCATATTCAATATTGTTGTAATGTATGGCATCCCTATAGGAATGAGAACATAAACAAAATTGAATTGACTCAGCGTCGCGCCATCCCTATAGTAAGGAAAACATAAACAAAATTGAATTGATTCGGCGTCGCGCTACCAGATTCATCTTGGCAACTCTGTACAACCGCAGCAAATAGGAAATTATTTTACAGCACTGTTTGTTTGTAGACTACTTTATAACTGTGTACAAGATTTTGTTGTTCTCGATAACATTGAAATTAGTTATTTTGTCAATAAACTCTTTTTTATCCATTTGTGGGATAATACAGATTCTGCTAAGTACAGAATTCCATTCCGTTTCATGAGAATATGGAATAATTTACCTATTGATATTAAAGATTCCTTTGTTTGTAATAGCTGGGGTACTTTCAAAGGGAAAATTAAATATTTTAGACAATTTCGTTCATGGGATTGTTTATAGCATTTCCTTCAATTGTATTTTTTTTTAAAGTTATTTTTAATTTTAAAAAATATATTAATATTAGTAAATATTTATAAATCTTTTTTGTTATCTATTTAATCTTGACTTTTCTTTGTTATTTTGGCAAATATCGTTCTTATTTATCTGTGTTTAATATAGAAAATGGAGTCGGAGGGGCACACAATATCCGGTGATAGTAGTTTTTATACCGCTTTTATTACTCCTCAGCCCTCCTCTTCTCCATTGCTTTTGTTGTTGTACTGGCTGAAAGGAATGAAATAATAAAATGAAATAAAATAAAATATCAGGGCTTTCAATTAGATTAGGCGTATGCTCGGTATTATTTAGGTCCGATAACTTAAAGAGTGTTTCTATACCAGACGGGTGGATACGCTATTTCTGCACAATGCTTTGACCGCAAAGGTTGTAGAACTTTTAGAACAAATTATCTATGTGCCACTAGTGCTGGCTTGTTTCAGCATATAATTAGCACTGGGAAGGTACTGAGTTTCTATCGAACCGCGTTATTAGTTGCACTTTTGTTTTTGCTTACTCCGAATACCGTTTTGTAAACTTGCATACCGTTCTCGTGCGAATAAGCGCCCCATTAAGCGCCCCTCTCGAATAACTGCCCCTCCTAACGTGAACATTTCCTTAAGCGCCCCGTTTGAATAAGCGCCAAGTTTGAATAAGCGCCCTCTTCTAAATTGAATAAGCTCGGCCCATTCATAGGATTTTCTTTTTAGCAAGTCAATAATCCAATCAATCATGGGACTGTGGTTTGATTGAGCTGTAGAGTAGAAACACATTCTTCTTCGGTCAATGAGGATATTTCTCTTGGACAGATGAGAGCTCCGATCCCTAGACAGACAGTATATTTCCAACTTTACTCTTTTCACATATTTTCTAAGCCTAGTCCTCCTCTTTTTCTTTTCCCGACCTTTAGCAAATTCTCATCTGAGTTTTCAAGAAAAAATACAATGATCCTGCCATCCTGCTAATCTCAATCGGCCGATGGCCAACAAGCTAACCACTACCCACGACCACTAATTGCATCTGCTATTTTGCTGTTATGTAAATATTTACGCATTCTTGTCATGAGCCATATTCTCTGGACGATTATCTTTTCTAACCACCATTCATAATGTCCTTATATAATCTTTTTCATTCAAAAAGTGCCTCTAGATTTTAATAATTTCCCATAAGAACTCCTCGATTTTCAGCTATTTCCATAAGCAAGTGCAAGTACGGTATATAGTTTCCCTCGGTGATTTATCACATACCGTAGATTATGGAATTTACTTTTAATTATTTTTCATAACATGTATGGTGCTCAATTTTCACAGTCACATGATAATATTGGTCAGAACTGGTATCCAAATGCAGGCATAAAAAACTTTTTCCACCTGATCGCGGTTTATATGCAAAACACCTCTGTATGTAAGAGAGCAGTATGTGCTGTCTATATGCAGAGACAATTAATTGCACTGTCCCAATGCCATATTTCCCTTTTTAAAAACACCATTTTGATTATATACTTGATAAAATTTTTAAAAACTTTGTACATGTATACTTGATTTTGGCGCACGGGACAGAACATGAAAAAGGGTCTGGCAATCAAAACGAATTTGTAACATAAAGTAATTGCATTTAATACTAATATTTTTAAGGTGTGGTATTAATGCCTATTTAAAGCCCCATTCCCGGCAAAATTTCACTAAAAATTGACTTTTTTTTTAGAAAATATGCATTTGCATTACTTATTTTTTATACTTAATTATTATAAATCATGGAAAAATATTGGCATGAATTTTAGTTTTACGCAAAACAATAAAAAAAATGAGAAGTACAGACTATTTCTCATAAAATATTACCATTTTCTCGACGAATTCATCGTTACTAGGCAAATTCAGAGGTTGTAGATCGCATCCACTGGAATACTCTCGCTTTTATGTATACTTTATATATACAGTCAATAAAGTGCGCCCTCTCTAATGAGATTAATTTTTGTACTTCGCATCTCGCACAATGCGGTCGTTCGGTTAGGCTGAGATATGTTTGTTTAAGTGTCAAAATCTCAATCAGAATAAATTTTTTTAACAAATTTGAAATAATTCTTGTGAAATATTATATTCACAAGTGTCAATACTAGCAACGGAAAATATCATGTCGGCCGTTTTTATGTGTGATAACAGAGCCTAAATCGAGGTAAGGCTAGGCCTAGCCTAGCAGCGTTGGATAAGCTAATGTTTTCGGCGCCTACGATATTTCTTCTCACGACCTATCGCAAAATCAACATGAAAAATTCATCCGCATTTATTTTTTGTGTGGAACACAAAAAAAAAAATCAAATCTCAGTCTACATTTTTTTCATTCTTAGGAATGTCTAAATTCAGTTAAACTAGCAATTCCGTATGATATTTATTAATCTTTATAACATTATAGAAAAATTAGATTTTTCTTAAAAACTGAAATTTTGCCGGGAATGGGGCTTTAATCTAAGCTTTACAAATCTTACTTATTATTATTATAAATAGCAAAATATATATGAAACCGAAAAAATAATACCAGTCCAATAACAATGGGTTATGTAGATGAAGCAGCTTACCTTTGTTATACTCACACATACTGCAGTAAGAAATCCAGTAATAAAAAATGCAAACGATCCTACAGCAATGATTGGAGTTGATATGTCAAAGCCTAAATGAAAATAATAAAAATCAGTTAGTATTTTTTTTTATATAAATTAAATAAGAAAATAAATGAGAGATAGATATTCTAATAAAACTGCGTTACATTTTAGTAGTTTTATTGTTGAAATATAATTAAATACTCTTATTGATTATACAGTCATAAACTTCTACTAATTTAATACAGCAGAACGTGGACGATATGATGTAGCTGATTCACATTTTTTTCAATGTTAACAGCTCACTGTGCTTTTTATTGTTCAACAAGAAAATATGAATGGTAAAGAATCAAGGAGCACATGCTCATTATTTTTAAAGTTTTAATTAAAAATTCTAGCGAGTAATGCATTGTACTGTGTAAAGAACGATTGGTTTAACTAACTCTTCGTTTACTACCAACAAAAAATAATGAACTTTCATAATGTGATTATATTTTTGTTTTTCAATGATTTTGCAGTCACCAAAAAATATCATAAAACATGATGGATGAATATATATAGATGGATGTACAGACAGAACCCAACAACATGACACTCTAACAGACAAGAAGAAGAAGAAACAAAAAAAAAACAGGTAGAATGTTGAATAGATATGAGATAAACTGAGAGATAAGCAGAGACCTAAAACCTGACTACCTCTTGGGATAACATCCACAGTATTTTTCAAACATGTTGTTTTACCCTCGTTTATATACACAGGCGTATTGGTAGTCTTTGAGCTTGGATAAATTATAACGGATTTAGTTTTTCCATTTTCATTTTTACCATATATACCAATCATAGACACTACACTTATATTAACGTCTTCAATGGTAAAGCGAAATGGTGGAGATTTGTCAGGAATTGGCAATGTTTGGTTCCCAATTATTTCCCCGTCAGTGTTTTTCCATTCAACTATATACTGTGTCTGGTTTCCAGAGCGTAGGGATGGACTCCACTCAAAAATGATTATGTTTCCATGGTGACCAAGAACATGTGAGTTAACTGGTTGGCGTGGGAGACCTAAACGGAAAAGATATTTTTTATTCTCAATATTTTTGCCTTCGCTTCATCGATATTTGCACCATTACATCAACCAAACAAATATACTCCTACATTTTGATTTCGGATTTACCCACAAGAACCAGAAACAGAATTCAACGTCATCGTTATCATCATCATTATCATCATCGTTATTATCATCATCATCATTATAATTGTCATTATTATTACCATTAATAATATTATTGATAGTACGTAATGTTTAAATGTATGCCTACATGTGGCGGCTCAGTGGCGGCGCTAGACTTTGCCAGACGGGGGGAGTCTGAGG
>NW_022707720.1:61677-66477 GCF_011630105.1 Anneissia japonica | reverse complement strand
TCCAAGTCTGGCTTAAATACTACATTATTTATTAGATTTACTGCTCAGTGCAGCTAACTGGTTATTGGTATTAAAGTTGAAAACTAGCCATTGCAAAGGAATAAAAGATCCAGTGAGGAAATTTTACAGATTGACCACCTAAGCCCCACCATGGTAACTTTGAAAATATTGATAATTTATTAATAAATTTTAATCATACAGGTAATTGAATGTGTCATCTGCTCTGGTATTTTTAAGTACTTCGTCTAGGCCTATAACATTTTTAATAGTATTTAGATATTTACATTGATAATAATAATAATAATAATAATAATAATAATAATAATAATAATAATAATAATAATAATAATAATATTTAAAAAAAAAACTGTAAATCACATATTGATCATTTTATGATGTTGGTTAATTGCTTGCTCACTCCCTGGTAAATACCTGCCTGGTCCCTACCTAAAATTTTCAAAATAAAAATAATGGAGAAAAAAGGAAAATTATACAAGGATAATGATAATAATAATGATATTAATATTAGTAATAATAAAAGTATTATTATTATTATTATTATTATTATTATTATTATTATTATTAATCATAATAATAATAATAATAATAATAATAATATTAATAATAATAATAATATTCCATCTATTCGTCCATCCAATTACTCACTCATTCTCTCACTCATTTACACTCATTTTTTCACTTATTCATTCATTGTTTCATTCATTCATTTATTCACCCACTCATTCAATCAATCACCAATTCATTCATTCATTCATTTATTCATTTAATCATTCATTTATTCATTCATTCATTCATTCATACATTCACCCACTCACTCAATCATTTATTCAATCATCCATTCATTTATTTATGCATTAATTCATTTATTTATTCACTCACTCATTAATTAATTAATTAATATATTCATTCATTCATTTATTCATTCATTTTTATTTATTTATTTGATTTTATTTATTCATTCATTCATTCATTTTCAATCATTCATTTTTATTCATTTATTCATTCATATTTTCATTCATTTTATTAATTATGGTTATAAAACACATGTGTATTTTTTGATTGGAACTAATAATAAATAATAATAATTTTTTTGGAACAGTGGCGGATTTAAACAGGTCCCAGCTGGCCTGGTGCCCACCTAAAGTTTTCAAAATAAAAAAATAGAGAAAAAAAAAGAAAATTATACAAGGATAAAAGAATTCAATAATAATAATAATGATAATAATAATAATAATAATAATAATAATAATAATAATAATAATAATAATAATAATAATAATAATATTCCATCCATTCGTCCATCCATTTACTCACTCATTCTCTCACTCATTTATTCTCACTAATTTTTTCACTCATTCATTCATTATTCATTCATTTATTCACCCACTCACTCAATCACATATTCATTCATCTATTCATTTGTTAATGCATTCATTCATTTATTCATTCATTCATTTTCATTTATTCATTTGATTTTATTTATGCATTCATTTTTAATCATTCATTTTTATTCATTCATTTATTCATTCATATTTTCATTAATTCATTTTCATTTCTTTAGTTAATAGATTAATCTATGCATTAATTATGGTTGTAAAACACATGTGTGTTTTTTGATTAAAACTAAAAAAAATAATTTTTTGGAACAGTGGTGGATTTAAGGGC
Organism: Anneissia japonica; assembly: GCF_011630105.1. Lineage (NCBI taxonomy): Eukaryota > Metazoa > Echinodermata > Crinoidea > Comatulida > Comatulidae > Anneissia > Anneissia japonica. The sequence continues at coordinate 64,791 of NW_022707720.1, read as the reverse complement.
AAGCCCAGCTGGCCTGTTCTCCACCTAAAGTTTTCAAAATAACAAAAAATTTGGGAAAAAAAGAAAATTATACAAGGATACAAGGATAAAATATTGATATTAATAATAATTATATTAGTAATAATAAAACTATTAATAATAATAATAATAATAATAATAATAATAATAATAATAATAATAATAATAAAATACATTTAAATATATTTTGAAAGTGCTGAGAGTGCCATTTCCAATCATCTAGAGGTGCAATAATCATAAATGTTCTTGTCTCAGCCAAAACCGTGGTGGGGCTGATGTGTACAGACCCACAACATGTCGATTGGTCCCTCCCTGGGCACCCTATATTTCAAATTTCTGGATCCGCTACTGAGTGGGTATGTAAGTTGTGCCTAGGCATGGCACTGCTAAGGTAGCATCTGATCTAACAAGGATTATTGATACTATATATTACTTTTTTTTTTAAATCACCTCCCAACATAAGTATTTAATTTTAAAGAGGTGATGCTAAACAAGTACTTTTTTTATTTGGCCTAATTTAATTTAAGGTTTTTTCTACAATATTTCAACATAGATGGTTATATATTATTATGCAGTAACCTTGGCCTTATGATGTTTTTGCGCACCTAGACCTACCTCCCTACCAGCAATTTTCTACACAAATATGAGTTAGATTACTTCTCAGTGGAATCCTGCAAATTAAATACTGATCATGCCAATTTCATCCTCAATATCCAGTATTCATACAGCACTTTGTTTCAAACTACTTCACATTTTGCCAATTCATTTAAATTCAAATTCAATTAAAAAATACTTTATTATCCAAAGGGATATTCATTTGGCCATGGTATAATATATCAAACAATGTACAATGAATAAAATACATATAAAAAAAGTTTAAAAAGAAAGTTTATACATGAAAAAAAAAATCTTTTTTAAATCAGGGATTTAAACAATAAGTGTTAGGTTTGTTTTCTTTTATTAAATTATTTAAAAAAAATGTAACACAAAAATTTGTGAAACAATTTAAAATAGAATAATATTTAAAATCCCTAAACTCTCCGGACTTGTATAATCTATTATTTATATATCTTTATTTATTTATTATTTTATAATTATTTGATTAATTTGTTATTATTGCAGATTAAATACATTTACGTAATGTGTTTTTCACTAAATTAGGACTATCGTATCTCTGACAGACTGCAGTTGAACTATCTAGAAAAATAGTCAATGATAAAGTAGCTAGTGAGTCCTAAAAACACACGTCTGTCCACACATTAATAAGATACCCAATGAAATTACAAATAGCTTTGTTATAATAAACTTATTATTAGGACTCACATTATCATTAAAATGTGTTTTATTGAAAAGTTTTAGACAATTTATTAGGTCAATACGTCTAATATGATGGTCTCATTGCTGCCCCTAATGTCAATCCTTCACTTTATTAAATGTGTATTTACATCTCAGAAAAACATAGTTTTTCATTTTTTTAAAATTATTTATAAATGTTATGGTTTATAATTTAACTTAAATTTAATTATTGTTGATCTCATTTTGTCTATCCCTCAGATGAATTTTGTTTATGGTTCCAGCTATATGAACTCTGCAGGGATATTAATGTGGCCAATATTTTGTTGATGAGTTTGGGGTTAGGGGAAGTTTTATAGGGGTCTATTATCTTCATTAGTCTTGTGAAAGAATGCAATAATTGAAATGTGACTAAATCTCACTTCTTTCTCTACAGGAAATATTGTATGCAAGCAGTTAAACTGGGAGCAAGTTTATGCTTAACAGAACATGCATAAGGTAGGTTCACTATTTACAGTATATAAATAGGTGAATATCAGAATAATTATGTATTATGCCCACTGTACAGTTATTTTAATCACTGTATTAAGTTTTTGAATACACATAAAAGAGGATTGCGTAACCTATTTCACAATTCACAGTCTATATAATAGTAAAAATTATAGGTAATCCAAAAAAGCAAATAATAAATCATACATCTCAGAACCTTTACTGCTCCATCTAGAAACCTACAGTATTTTAGTTGAAGAATATCATTTCCCCTTGTCATACAATACGCATAAGACCATGATTAATGCACAAACTCCCAATGATTCTCATGGGTGATTGTATGAATTTTTTACGGCACCTAACAAATCACCAAATTGGTCTAAGTTTTGCCTATCATTAATACACAAGTTTAAAATTGTTAAGTATTTGAGGGAAGAAATTATCTTTAATTTACAGTGACAATGTTTCTCCGCAAGAAATTCACTCACATTTTGTTAAAATGTATATAAAGCTGTAATACTTTTTTCTTTCTTTCAGCCTATAGTTTTGAATCCAAGATTTACCCTGTCAGATGGATTTAATGTTTGACCTCAACGGTAGACTGTTTAATTTAACTTCTATGCAGAGAGAATCAATGTACATTTCAATAACAGGCTGTGAAGAGAAGTCTGAAAAATTACTCTGGAAATCTGTTCTGTTGGCCACCATAAACAATTATCTAATGATTATGTATGCAATTCATTATATACAATGTCCAGTCAGGAAAATCTAAGCAATGTTATATTGATGATCACGGATTAATAATTTGTAAAAAGGAAGACTATAGGTCTAGTAAAAGGGATATGTGTCATTCACTGAACATACAAAGTATTGTAGATTCATATTCCTTGAGGAAAGATAAGATTTTAATATTGGATGTAGTTACAACTTGTTATTTTAGAAATTAAAAAAATTCAGAATTACAATTTTTTGTGAATTATGATGAGAGGCATTGGCTCTTGAGAGTAAAAATTTGCTTATAAGCTGCCTTTTTTTTGGTATTTGAATTTTATATATAATACTGCATTGTACATTTGGACAAAAAACTAAGTATTATGAATATTTAATCATACATGTCATTGTTAATTTAAAACAGCATTCTCCATGTTCATTAAATATAAGAAATTATGGTTTTCTTCAATGGAATAATCATCTCTTATCGTCATCATTAAGGTTATTTCAACAACTTTTCTGACTCTCAGTATGTACCATTGACTAATTTCTGTAACATGTTTAAAATTAAATCCTCAATGTTTGATGCTTAATTTAAGGAAC
>NW_022707720.1:60560-61620 GCF_011630105.1 Anneissia japonica | reverse complement strand
ACTATATGAAAACAATTACTTAATTTCAACAAATATTGTTGGGCCCAATAACTTTGGTTATAATTTCTATTTAAAAAAAAAATATTGTATATATAGTGAAATTATATTTATTCCACGATCGACTGTATTCATAGAAATTATGTGTAAGGGTTTCAAATATATTTTATTAACCTTCTTTACCTGGACCTGGACGTTTTATTTTATGGTGAACTTCATACCACCTTCTAATATTTTTACTTTCATTTTTTGACATTCATGTGTATATATATGTTACTATGCACATATGATTATGACTATAACGTTAATTATTTAATTTCATCAAATAATTTTGGGTCAAATTCCTTTAGTTATAATTTTTACTTTAAAAAATTATATTTAACTAAAAACTAATGAATATGGTGAAATTATTTTTATTCCACGTTCGACTGTATTCATAGAAATTATGTAAGGGTTTCAAATATATTTGTAGAAACCTTCTTTATAACATTTTTCCTGTAATTATTTGACATTCACCTGTATGATACTATGCACATATAATTGTGACTTTAAAGTTAATAAATTTGAATCAAAGGTCTAGATAAATTGATTGTTTGTCATTTTATAATTATAGTTAAAGTATCTACGTACATGCATATATATACATATCTATTTTAAATAAATTAAGGCAAAGCAACCACCTTGTTATTGAATATACATATATATATATACATATATATATATATACATATATATATATATATGATATTGAAGGAAGTTAGCCGTTAACACTGTTGAATAAATATAATATAAATCAAAGGTACATATACAGTGTTTAAATAGGACATGATGGAACATCGTAGGCTACCCTGTAGCTTTTCAACAAATACAGTCCTATGAAAAATCATTGTGTAATAAAATGCCTCCGACGTGATTCGAACCTGCGACCTCTCGCTGACAAGGCGAGCGTCATAACCACTATACCACGAAGGCTTCGTGGTTGAACTGGTCCAAATACCCGTCGGTAACATTGTATTACACAATGCTATGCCTCAAGAGGGCGTTCGGCCAAATAAATCTGGAA
>NW_022707720.1:60073-60207 GCF_011630105.1 Anneissia japonica | reverse complement strand
CATCTAGCTATAAATACCGCATGAAAAATTATTAGCAAGTAAATAATAATAATGGCATCTTGTAAGGCGCACGTATCCATTCCAGAGAGCTGTGCTCGCGGCACCATTTCCACTTGCAAAGAGCAGCAGCCGTG
>NW_022707720.1:58558-60040 GCF_011630105.1 Anneissia japonica | reverse complement strand
AAACACTTCAAACTTCACAAAAACTCTACCTGGACCTGGACGTTTTATTTTATGGTGAACTTCATACCACCAATGAAGATAACTTTTTTGAAATTCACTGAGTGGCAGTTTACTTAACCATTTACAATATATTTTTTATACATATTTTATCATTTAAAACTAGTCTATTTTTCACAATTCCTACGTTGGCAAAAAGCTAGTTATTCTTTCAGGACATATACTAAATACACTGTTAATGTGCCATTGACATGTACATTCATGAATGAAGCTACTACACGGCCTAAAATATTGGCCGATTAGATCACAAAAACAAATTTTTACATTTATGCTACATCTTTTTGTCGTCGTTAGACATTTTATATATATTTTTATATCAAATTAAAAATTAATCATGGATCAAGTAATTAAAATTGCTATTATTAATGGAAATTCCGTCGTTCTACGTTGCCTAGAACCGGTTTAATTGAATTTTTAAATTAAAAATTTGATCAAATTTGGCGACAGAGGGCGGGCTTTTATACTATTTAACAAGCCACCATTTTGTTTTTACTAGTCAGATTTGTATTTTTTTAAATTTTTTTCCAAATCTTGATAATATATTCTTATTTATTATGTCAGTTTTTGTACGATCGAGCCATCCGTTGTCGAAATAGGTGTTTTGATTATTACGAAAACGAAAATGGTGTAGTATGTTCTACATTAAGATTTTAAAATTAAGCAACAAAACATGTTTCGTAAACAGATAGCTTAATCGTAACAATTTTTTTTTGATATAATTTAAGAAATAATATCTAGAATCGGAAAATGTTAAAAAAATACAAATCTGACTAGTAAAAACAAAATGGTGGCCTGTTAAATAGTATAAAAAGCCCGCCCTCTATCGCCAAATTTGATCAAAATTTTAATTTAAAAATTAAATTTTACCATTTCTAGGCAACGTAGAACGACGGAATTTCGATTAATAATAGCAATTTTAATTACTTGATCCATGATTAATTTTGAATTTGATATAAAAATATATTAAAATGCCTAACGACGACAAAAAGATGTAGCATAAATGTAAACATTTCTTTTTGTTATTTAATCGGCCAATATTTTAGGCCGTGTAGTAGCTTCATTCATGAATGTGCATATCAGTGCCAATGGCACATTAACAGTGTATTTAGTATATGTCCTAAAAGAATAACTAGCTTTTTGCCAACGTAGAAATTGTGAAAAATAGACTAGTTTTAAATGATAAAATATATCTTAACCACAGACATACATGTATTAAAAAAAAATTGTAAATGGTCAAGTAAACTGCCACTCAATGAATTCCAAAAAAGTATGTAGTTCACCAAAAAATGTCCAGGGCCAAGTAGAGTTTTCGTGAAGTTTGAAGTGTTTTCTTGTCTTCGTTAGATTCCTCTTCTGGTTACATTTAACCAACAAGGCTGTTACTCTTTGCAAGTGGAAATGGTGACGCGAGCACAGCTCTCTGGG
>NW_022707720.1:55285-58279 GCF_011630105.1 Anneissia japonica | reverse complement strand
TATGTATGTATGTATATGTATGTATGTATATGAATGTATATATATATATATATGTATATATATGTATATATTTATACATATGTATATATATACATATGTATATATATGTATATATATATATATGTATATATATGTATGCATGTATGTATGCATGTATATAGATACTTTAACTATAATTATAAAATGACAAACAATGAATGTATCTAGACCTTTGATTCAATTTATTAACATTAAAGTCACAATTGTATGTGCATAGTATTATACAGATGAATGTCAAATAATTAAAGTAAAAATTTTAAAAAGAAGGTTTATACTGTACAAATATATTTGAAACCCATATACACATAACTTCTATGAATACAGTCGAACGTTTTTAGTTAAATATAAATTAATTTTTACAGTAAAAATTATAACTAAATTTGACACAAAATTATTTGAATAAATTAAATAATTAACTTTATAGTCATAATCATATGTGCATAGTAACATATATATATACATATGAATGTCAAAAAATGAAAGTAAAAATGTTATAAAGAAGGTTTATAAAATATTATTTGAAACCCTTACACACATAATTTCTATGAATACAGTCGATCGTGGAATAAAAGATAATTTCACTATAGCCAACAGTTTTTATTTAAATATACAATAATTTTTTTTTACAAGAGAAATTATAACCAAAGGAATTGGGCTCTACAATATTTGTTGAAATTAAATAACTTTATTCATACAGTTCAAACTCATTTTCCCTCAATGGTTCCTTAAATTAAGCATAAAAACATTGAGGATTTAATTTTAAACAGATTACTGAAATTAGTAATTTCAGAGGCAGAAAAGTTGTTGAAATAGCCTTAATGATGATGATAAGAGATGATTATTGCACGACGAAAACTATAATATGGAGAATGATGCTTTTAAATAAACAATTACATGTAGGATTAAATATTTATAATACTTAGTTTTTTGTCCAAATGTACAATGCAGTACTATACATAAAATTCAATACCAAAAAATTGGCAGCTTATAAACAAATGTTTATTATGCTCTCAAGAGCCAATGCCTCTCATATATATCATAATTCACAACAAAAATGGTAATTCTGAATTTTTAAAATTTCTAAAATAACATGTTGTAACTACATCCAATATTAAAATCTTATCTTTTTTCAAGGAATATGAATCATTAATACTTTGTATGTTCAGTGAATGCCACATATCCCTTTTACTAGACCTATTGTCTTCCTTTTTACAAATTATTAATCCGTGATTATCTATATAACATTGCTTAGATTTTCCTGACTGGACATTGTATATAATGAATTGCATACATAATCATTAGTTAATTGTTTGTGGTGGCCAGCAGAACAGATTTCCAGAGTAATTTTTTAGACTTCTCTTCACAGCCTGTTATTGAAATGTAGATTGATTCTCTCTGCACAGAAGTGAAATTAAACAGTCTACTGTTGAGGTCAAACATTAAATCCATCTGACAGGGTAAATCTTGGATTCAAAACTATAGGCTGAAAGAAAGAAAAAAGTATTACAGCTTCATATACAATTTACCAAAATGTGAATGACTTTCTTGCGGAGAAACATCGCCACTGTAAATAAAGATAATTTTTTCCCTCAAAAACTTAACCATTTTAAACTTCTGTATTAATGATTGGCAAAACTTAGACCAATTTGGTGATTTGTTAGCTGCTGTAAAAAATGCATGAGAATCATTGTTTATATGGCTCTATTTAGTAATAAATTTCACTACAAATACTTCTTGGAAGTGGGAGTTTGTGCATTAATCATGGTCTTACATGTATATGTATTGTATGACAAGGGGAAAGGATATTCTTCAACTAAAATACTGTAGGTTTCTAGATGGAGCAGTAAAAGTTCTGAGATGTATGAATTATTATTTGGTTTTTTTGATTACTTATAATTTTTGCTATTATATAGATTGTGAATTGTGCAATAGGCTAAGTGACACAATTCTCTTTTATGTGTATTCACAAACTTAATACAGTGATTAAAATAACTGTACAATGGGCATAATACATAATTATTCTGATATTCAACCATTTATATACTGTAAACAGTGAACCTACCTTATGCATGTTCTGTTAACCATAAACTTGCTCCCAGTTTAACTGCTTGCATACAATATTTTCTGTAGAGTAAAAGAAGTGAGATTTAGTCACATTTCAATTATTGCATTCTTTCACAAGACTAATGAAAGTAATAGACCCCTATAAAACTTCCCCTAACCCCAAACTCATCAACAAAATATTGGCCACATTAATATCCCTGCAGATTTCATATAGCTGGAACCATAAACAAAATTCATCTGAGGGATAGACAAAATGAGATCAACAATAATTAAATTTAAGTTAAATTATAAGCCATAACATTTATAAATAATAAAAAAAAAAATGAAAAACTATGTTTTTCTGAGATTTAAATAAACATTTAATAAAGTGAAGGATTGACAATGAGGGGCAGCAATGAGACCATCATATTACATATTGACCTAATAAGTTTTCTAAAACATTTCAATAAAACACATTTTAATGATAATGTGAGTCCTAATAATAAGATTATTATAACAAAGCTATTTGTAATTTCATTGGGTATCTTATTAATGTGTGGACAGACATGTGTGTTTTTAGGACTCACTACTTTATCATTCACTTGAGGGTATTTTTCTAGATCAAGTGCAGTCTGTCAGAGATACGGTTGTCCTAATTTAGTGAAAAACATATTACGTAAATGTATGTAATTTGCAATAATAACAAAATAAACAAATAATAATAAAATGATAAATAAATAATGATATAAAAATAATAGATTATACAAACAAGTCCGGAGAGTTTGAGGATTTTTTAATATTCTTCTATTTTAAATTGTTTCATAAATTGTTGTGTTACTTTTTTTTAAAATAATTTAATAATAGAAAACAAACCTAACACTTATTGTTTAAATCCCTGATTTAAAAATGATT
>NW_022707720.1:12104-55042 GCF_011630105.1 Anneissia japonica | reverse complement strand
ATATAACCATCTATGTTGAAATATTGGAGAAAAAACCTTAAATTAAATTAGGCCAAATAAAAAAATACTTGTTTAGCATCACCTCTTTAAAATTAAATTCTTATGTTGGGAGGTGATTTCTTTTTTTTCAATTAATATATAGTATCAATAATCCTTGTTAGATCAGATGCTACCTTAGCAGTGCCATGCCTAGGCACAACTTACATACGCACTCGTAGCGGATCCAGAAATTTGAAATAGAGGGGGCCCAGGGAGGGACCAATCCACAGGTTGTGGGTCTGCACACATCAGCCCCACCACGGTTTTGGCAGAGGCGAGAAAATTTATGATTATTGCACCTCTAGATGATTGGAAATGGCACTCTCAAAATATATTTAAATATATTTTATTATTATTATTATTATTATTATTATTATAGGTTCGCGGCCGGCTCGCTCCTATGGTTCTGGTGGTGGAACAAGTCTTCTCGGATAAGGACTATAAACCGTAGGCCCAGTGTACACAAATGCTCATGTGCACTTTAAAGAACCCAGTACATCCTTTGAGAGGAGTAGGGGTTACACCAGTGTACTGGTTCACCCTGCCCCTGTCGTGGACTGTTTTATGTGACCTGGGCCCTCTGGGAGAACAGTAATTTGTTACTGAAGAGGAAACCCAGTATAAAGAACAAATGAATAAATGGATGGAATATTACTATTATTATTAATTATTATTATTATTATTATTATTTTTATTATTATTATTATTATTATTATTATTATTGTATCTTTTATGCTTGTATAATTTCCATTTTTTCTCCATTTTTTTTTTTTTTTTTGAAAACTTTTGGTGGGGACCAGGCCAGCCGGGCCCCTTTTAAATCCGCCCCTGTTCCAAAAAAAATATTATTTTTAGTTCCAATCAAAAAATACACATTTGTTTTATAATCATAATTAATAATATGAATAAATAAATGAATAAAAATGAATGATTGAAAATGAATGAATGAATGAATAAAATCAAATGAATAAACGAAAATGAATGAATAAATGAATGAATGAATGAATGAAAACATGAATGAATGAATTAATAAGTGAGTGAGTTAGTGAGTGAGTGAGTGAGTGAATAAATGAATTAATGCATGAATAAATGAATGGAGGAATGAATGAATAAGTGATTGAGTGAGTGGGTGAGTGAATGAATGAATGATTAAATGAATGAATGAATGCATAAATAAATAAATGGATGAATGAATTAGTGACTGAATGAGTGGGTGAATAAATGAATAAATGAAACAATTAATTAAATGAGTAAAAAAAATGAGTGAGTGTAAATGAGTGAGAGAATGAGTGAGTAAATGGATGGACGAATGGATGGAATATTATTATTATTATTATTAAAATTAATAATAATAATAATAATAATAATAATAATACGTTCATTATTACTAATATTAATATTATCACTATTGTATCCTTTTATCCTTGTATTATTTTCCTTTTTTCTCCATTTTTTTATTTTTCAAACTTTAGGTGGGGACCAGGCAGGTCCCCACCAGGGAGTGAGCAAGCAAACAAGAACATCCCTAAAATCATCAATATCTGATTTACAATTTTTTTTTTTTTAAATATGATTATTAATTATTATTATTAGGTGGTCAATCTGTAAAATTTCCTCCCTGGACCTTTCTTTTTATTCCAAGGGTAGTTTTCAACTGATAACATTCATTAATACCAATAACCAGTTAGCTGCACTGAGCAGTAAATCTAGTAAATAATGCAGTATTTAAGCCAGACTTGGACTAGGAAGGGAAGGAGTGGCGGGGTGGGGAGCCTAGCCTAGGCGTGGTTAGGTTGAACCTCTGTAATAAAATCGAGTCTAGGCTATGCCTAGGTTAGAGACCTATGTCTACATAGATAGGGCTCTAAAGTACTAGTAGGCCTTAAGCTTAATATAGGAGGCTAGTAGTAGAAATAGTGAATTCAAATAGGCCTGCACTGAGGTAATAGAACACCAGGGAGGTACTATTAGGGGGACCCACTATGACACTCAAAGTAGGGAGCCTCTTGGCAATTCTAAATACCTAGGCCCTTCACCCCTAAGCGAGAGGCCCGGCTTTTTCCCACACATGATCTAGCCGAAAGTTGTTCATCTAGGCCTAAACTAGGTTATGCAGAGGGCCTTTGTCTAGGCCTAGTAGGTTGAATGAACTTTAATGTTTTTTAAAGCATTAGAGTTAATATAAGTCTAAACTTTTAGAGAAAGACATGATATACATACCTGTATACGTACTATTTTGAATCCAAAAAACCCTGTAAATGCCTGTGTTTACAGTCATAATTCGGATGAATTCCAAAATGGCGTATTTAGAAATTGGTTTAAAAATCTACGCTGGTTCCCGGCGTTTAAGGCTGTTCCAGTATAGTAATTAAACTGTTGTAATCTGGTTGTATATACAATATACAGGACGGCATAAGCCAGATTAGGATTATATAACCCTCGCATATTGCATTTTACAAGGACAGTCACCAGTCCTACAAATATGAATATGATGACAGTAGAATAATGGGGTGGCTGATTACTAGCTGCAATATTATGGAATTTTCCCCAGGGAGCTAAGTATGTGTTCCAGATGTATTTGACCCAATGACGTGGGTAGTATGTGTCAAGCGCTTAGAAGCTTTATGCATGAAGCGCTATATAAGACCGACATATTATATTTTTTTTACTTTTTTCTCCATTACGTGTCAGGCACCCATTTAACTATTTACAACTACTGTAGGCCTATTCGTAAAATACAATTTGTATTGTTTTTAAAAAATATCAAATTAAAAAAGTATTACAGCTATTTACCATTTTTTTGAGACTGATACACTTTGCAATATATATTCCTTCCCTCATGTTTCCATGATAGTAAAATTTCGACATAACTGCAAACATCATACAAGCCTGTATGCTTGTTTTTTGTTACAGTCTTTGCAGTTGATCCATTTATCAATTCGTCTTCTAAGAAAAACACAATTTCAGCCGGTGGTGTCATTCCATTGCTACAGCAGCTGTAGTTAGTTGATCTTGGTCCAACCAAAGGAACTAGGGTTTGATCCATTTCTTTGTGTGCACGAATCTGAACATCCTTAGGAGACACTATCATAATTATGTTTGAATAATTAGTATAGGACATACAGTAGAACCCAACATTTCGGACACCTCCATTCAGCCCCTATTAAAGGGGACACTTTTCTGTAAAACGATTGGAAATATGTACGGCCAATCTCTTTTAAGGGAACATCCCTAATAATAGGACGGGGAAACTTAAGTCTGTACCAAAATTAATGGTAAAATCAATTTATTATTTAATTCTAATTGAAGGGATACTTATTGTTTTATTGTAGCAATATAACTACAGCATTCTAAAAATAAAAATTAATAAAAAGTAATTAACTTTATATTTTACACCTTTTGACCAATAAACTTAAAATTTAAAAACCAATCTTTCTTACCCTGAAATCTAAAATGGGTAGCTGCAGTAGGGCTGCTGCATATTTAAATTCAAAACAATCTACTCAGTTTTGACCCTTAACCAGGAGGATTTCTTATTTCTTAACTTTTGTTGTATGTGTAGGCCTAGTTTCATATGCTTCTAATCCATACCGTAATACACATCCTCATCCTAAGTCGTTACGGTACTCTATTCATGTTACTATATCCTGTGTCATTAACATTCCATTGTCCTTTTGATTTTATATCATAAATGAATGATGTTTGCATTGCAAATTACTGCTACAAATTAGTTCTAATTCTACTGTAAATCTTATACATAGATCAATAAAAATAAATTATGACGAATCTATGTCATCGTTGTAAAAAAAAAAAAAAAAAAAAAAACCCACCCATACATGTAATTAAAATAAAATAAGCTTTTACTTTTTTTTTTTTCTGTACTTTGCTTGATAGTCGTTTAATAATAAAAATTAAAAAGAGCTCTTTAACAAATAATGGAAACCATTAACAATACAATGGAAAAAGATGAAAAGGGTCCAGATGTGTTAGAAAGTGAGATACAGGCAGCAATTAAATGCTTGAAGAACAAGAATGCAGAGGGTAATGCCGTAGCAAATTAAAAAAAATCAGTCTGCAGATGATAATGGAAAGAGTATAGGAATTGTGACTAAAATATGCTATGAAGAGTAACGTGAAGAAGACTAAGGTTATGAGGATTTTAGGCAAGCTAGAGGAGTGATGAACATCTACCTTAGTGGACAAAGAGTGGAGCAGGTCAATCAATACTTGGGTGGTCTGATAAAGGAGGATGGTGGGAGCCAAACAGAAACTGGATCAAGAATAGACACGGCCAAGGAGGCATCTAATAAAAAGAAGCTCCTGTTGACAAGAAAGCTGAACATAAGTATTAAAAAGAAAATCATAAAAATAGTAGTGTGGAGCTTGGCTTTGTATGGAACAGAGACGTGGACACGGTTAAAGGTAGATGTTAGACCCGGTGGGAGGCAAGATGTGGGTGTGGAGATCGAATGCTGAAGGTTGTTGGTGAACTGAAAGATAAATGAAGAGGTATTGAACAATGAATAATTAATGTCAGTTACTAGAACAAGAAAGAAGAATTGGATTTGTCATGTTTTAAGGGGAGAGAGTTTGTTAAAAGAAATCATAGAGGGACGAAAGGAAGGGAAAACACCAAGAGGAAGAAGATAGCGATGATAGAAGTTTAAAGGATAAGAGGCCTTATGTGAAAATGAATGCCAATGAAGGAGTTGGCAGCCAAAGCAATAAAGCAGCAGAGTTTAAAAAAAAAAAAAAAATCAATAGCAATTCTTACCATTACTTACATGGATTTTGACAATATAACGTTCAGCGTGTACAGCTTTTGTTAGTAAACACTTGTATATTCCAGAGCTAGATAAGTCTTGAAAATGCATGGTAAAGCCCCTTTCAATGTGGTTAAGAAACTAAACATCATGCAGTCTACTGTTATTTTTTGTACAGTGTGTCGTACAATTACTACACGTAGTTCGATGAAATATGAATGTGTAGATACATCCTTTTTCAACAAATTGTTCGGCGTTCAATGTAGGTTCGGAAAATAAACGTATGGTAGTGTTTTTTGTATTTGAGCACGTCAAAGCCACTGACATTGTGAAACCTGTGCAATAAAAAAATGTTGTTTAAAACGAATACACACCCACCGTTATTTATTTAATTTAAGAATAAGACAAACAAAAAAAATAAAAAATAACTTACTTATTATAATGAAATAAAATTCAACCATGGTTAATGGCCGATTGTCGTCATGAGCGAGGATATGCAATAATGCATTGTGTAAACATGTTAGCCTACCATATACTGTTGCATTAGTTTCAGTTTCAAACAGTCGATTCGATTCAAAAGAGTCGATATAGAGAAATTGTCTAATTTTTTTTGTAAGATGTAGGCCTAACAATTTAGCGATTTTGAATGCTTAATGCCCGTATCGATCTTACAGCCTCCTATTCTGTAAAAGTCACATATACTTTTACCCCCAATGGATGTGCTAAGTTCTCCTTCGAAAGAGCAGCTCTCCCTAACGGGAATCCGGCCTCCTATAGGCTGAGCCTGGTTAGGGCCTGCGACTGGGTTCGGAGCCCGGAAAGATCCGACAAAGTAGCATTTTGAAACCCTATTATATATATTTCTAAAACTCATAATTCGTGATTAAAATCTATTTGAATTTCCATTCATTTTGGTGTTATTACGCCCTGGTATTCAAACTATCGATGGCGACCCAAGTTAGCAAGCTATTTTGCAGGGTCAACGGAAGTTTGATGTTGTCATTGACTGGTAATAGAACTTATCATGTCTTCATTTCTTTGTGCAAGTGAAGTGTGCGAAGTATCGTTTCCTGAAGTGAGCTTTTTTCCACAAATAGTAAAACTAGATATTTTTTTCTAAAATATTGACCTTTATTTTTATGTTTGCTTTTCATGGAGGATCCCCACTTTTACGCCTCTGCCAATAGTTACATCTCGTGCGTCCATGCAACTCACGGGTGGTGGTACAACCAATCCTGTATAGTAGGAGTATTTAGTTACAGGTAGGCCCCCTATATACGTAACAAGTATTTTTTTTTATGAGTCATACAAAGTTTGTTCAACTAAATAATTTGGCACACAATCGGTATTTTCTGTTTACCAACCTGATACCCACCAGGTTTTAAAACTTAGAATCTCGGGTCTACTCATATTAAAAATAAGACTATGATAAAGTTTTTATTTTTAATTTTCCATAATAATAATAATAATAATGATAATAATAATAAAAATATTTCAAAGCATTGAATGTCAAATTTAAAATTGGTAATATCTTGTTTAGTAGTATGTCATGGTAGTTTATAAATGATAATATATAATATATGAAGCAATTACAATTTTTAGTTGAAAATAAATTGAGAGATAGAGAACTTTGCTAGCACATACAATACTATTAGTAAAGAGGTCTCTCAATAAGCAGTTACTTAACAGCAAACGTTAGAGCCAGCCCACCTGAGACAGTCTCACATCAAATATCTTCTTTGATTCACATGGCTATGGGCCTGGTTATACTTCAACGAAAACGATAACGCTAAAAAAGTTAGAAAGCAATTGTTCATATAGAAAATAAAAGAAACAAGAGAAATGTTTTACTCTAGAATTATTCGATAACCGTTTATCAGTTTTTCTTTTATCTTTTGTGGGGTCATCCCACCTTTATTCATCACAAAAACAAAACATTTTTTTTATAAGCAACATTGTGGTTACACAATCATCTATAATGCAATATGGCAATGTAAAAATACTGGAGAAATTTTTGGCATACGTTTTTAAAATGAGTTGTTCAGTTAAAAGTTATTCAAAATATTTGCGGATATGTTTTTCTATCATAAAAAGTTGGAAAACTGAGGTGTAACACCATTTGTTCAGATGTTTTAGGACGTTTGCTTTGTAAATGCAAAACGTTCCTAATGAAAACAGATGGTCTATATAAACGTTTCCTGTACCAAACACAATATTTTTAAAATTTGCTTCAATACCATAATTAATAAGGCTAAAATGATTAATAAAATTCCACAGGTCATGTGATTCTGTACAATAATAAAAAAAAAATGTGCGTCATCTTCAACAACATTGCACTTTGGACATGTATTATTTTCGATAATTTTCCATGTATGTAACCTTTTCCTAGTAGGAAAAATACAGTGCAATATTTTATAGTTTATCTGTTAGAGCTTGTTTTCTTTGATAGATTTCACTTTCCATGACCAGGTAAGTTCCCAGTCAAATTCTGTATTAAAATATGTATGCCACTTTGATTGAGAATTTGTAGGTTTTAAACATTTTTTTTGATAAAAAACAATTATATATTTGTTTACTGTTCATATTACAGCAATTTTTTTACTCTTTGTTGTGTATTATTTTGTTTTACATTTCAGTTTTTGAGAATATTATATTTTTCCATTCCTGTGGAATTGCCATCATTAAATTAGAAAATTCTGATATCCAATTTGATTTATTATTTAACAATAATAATAGCTTATTTGAATTAATGAAGTCGTAACCAATCACATCTTTCATTTTGCGAATACCGGATCTAATCCAGTTTCTATATAACAGAGAAAATCCATTATACATTATTAATTTGTTTCCCCAAATTTGCTGCTCCATAATTTCCTTATAGCATGTTGGATGTTTCATTAAACTTTCGTTACATTGGGCTACTGCATGAAGTAATGACAAGTAAAAACCGTGTAATTTTTTACAGGGTTTTTGCTTACAATTCATATGCGATATATTTTCAATTATATTTCTTGGGGCAAGCTTATTAAAGTAAATCATTGGCAAGTGTTTCCAATTTGCTACTTCATCATTATACAAACGTTTTACCCAAGATAATTTAAGGGAAAGCACTTGGGATTTAAAATCAGGGCCCTAATACCACCGCACTCATACGAATTAATGAGAGTTAATCTTTTTATTTTATTTTTTCCTATTTTTTTTTTTATCCCATATGAAGTCAAAAACAATGCGATCAACTTCTTTGATGACTCTTTCAGGTGTTTCAATAATACTTGCATTGTACATTAATTTAGACAATCCAAGTGTTTTTAAATTAAAATTTTTTCCAAAAATCGTTAAATTTCTTTTTCGCCATGTATCTAATATATTTTTTAAAGATTCAATTTTTCCAAGCCAATTTTTATTAAAACACAAGTCATGGTCATGACCAACATATATTCCGAGGATTCATTTGATATCGTATGGACTATCAGTTCTTTTTTTCCATTTTCCTAACCACATAGCATTTGTTTTTTCTTTATTTAGTTTTAGTCCAGAAACTTTTTTTGTATACTGATTTCATCAATGATAAATAGAACCGTGTCATCGGCAAGTTGTGCAATTTTCACTTCATTTACACGTGGGCCTTCTATACTTGGTAACATAATGCCTTTAATCAATTTATCATGTCTGAGTCTTACAGCCATTATTTCTGTTGCAATGATAAATAATAGTGCGGATAGAGGGCAGCCTTGTCTAATGCCTATGTTCATTTTAAAACTACTTGAACACCAACCATTATTCATAATAATACTTACGGTATTATTATGAATAATGGTTCATAATAATACTTTCGGTATCACAATACAAAACATTTACCCACTTAATAAAATATGGGCCAAAGTTTAAATGTTCCAACGTACTAATCAGGAAGTCTCTGTTGACAGTATGAAAAGCTTTTAGTAAAATCTAATCAGCTGTTAATATCCATATATTCGATCACATCTTCTATCAGCCTAATATTTTCGCCGCCAAAACGGCCTTCAATGTATCCTTTTTGGTCACTACTAACTATTTTTTTTATAACTTTTTGTAATCTTTTTGTTAAAACTGATGCGGCAATCTTATAGTCCACATTTAGGAGAGTTATAGGTCTCCAATTGCTTAAATTTTCATGTTGACCCTTTTTAAAAATTAAATTTATTATCCCTCTTCGTTGTGAATTTTCCCATTTCTAAACACCAGTTTAATGAGTTACATACCAAAGTATCTATTTTGGGCCAGAACGATTGATAAAACTCCACTGTTAGGCCGTCTGACCCAGGTGCTTTATTGGTTTTCATATTTCGCATTGCATTTTCACATTCATGGATGGTTAATTCTCCTTCACAACATTGTTGTTCAGGAATTGTTAATTTAGATGATTTTGTTAAATTTAAATATTCATGAATTTCAGTCTTACTAATTTTTTTCAGAGGCATATAAGTTCTTAAAATGTTGTACTTCTTCGGACAGAATGTCTTTAGTTTTTACAGCGTATGTTCCATCAGACCTTATGATTTTTTTAATTTTTTTTTTTTTTTACCATTATTGTTTTCTAGTCCTAGGAACTATTTTGAATTTGTTTCTCCTTCTTCTACCCATTTCGTTCGGGATCGGATTTGAGCACCTTTGGCCTCAAACGCATATATATTTTCTAGTTCTTTTGTTTTCATTTTAATCTCTAAGTCTATTTTTTCATCACCGTGTTTCTTAATCAGCTTATCGTTTAGTTTTTTTGTATATCTTTTGTAGATTTTCTATTTTACAATTTTTATTTTTTATATTTTCTTTACCGAAGTGTATTGCATACTCTTTGACTTTTGTTTTAATTATTTCCCACTTATCTATTGGATTAAGGCATTTTATTTTTTTGTTCACAATCATCAATGATTTTATTAATGTTACTAGTAAAAGTGATATCATTTAGGTAGCTTGAGTTGAATTTCCATAACCCAGGGCCTCTTTTTTCTCCAAGTCCATCAAGTTTAATTGAAACATCTTGATGATCGGTAAAAATGGCAGGTCTAATGTCGCAAGAGATAATATTATTCCTCTCATATAAGGTTTTTGACACAAACCAGTAATCAAGCCTCTTAAATAAATGGGATGATTTTCTGCGCCATGTAAATTGAATTTTATCTTGGTTATAAAATCTCCAACAATCAATTAGCTTTAGATTTTTCATAAGGCCTTTCACAGTGAACACTGAATTATCTATTTTGTTTTGCTACCCTTTTGATCGTACAGATTATCCTGAATACAATTCATGTCTCCTCCAACAATAATATATTGCGTGTCGCAACATTTTTGGATGTGCTTTTGGAGAATTCTAAAAAATGAACTCCGTGATTTACTGTCATTCGGCGCATAGACATTTACTAAAGTATATTGAGTACCACAGACTTCGATATTTAGAATAATAAATCTACCTGAGCTATCAATTTCTTGATTTAAGCATTTGAAGTCTAAACACGTTATATTTTCATTGCGGATTTTTTGGGCTCAGTATGGACTCCAAAAGTATGTATTTTCTTTTAGTTTTATAGCGTATGCGGATTTTATAAGTCCGCAATGACGATATAGCGTGTTTCTAGATCTTTTCTAAAAAGAATAGATACTCCTCTGCTAAAGGAGGCACCAAAACTATGGTACGCATTTCCCTCCCATATACAATTATTTATATTTGTAAGATTTTAGTAAAATGCGTCTCTTGGACAAGAAAGATGTCTACCTTGTTGTCTTTTACCCAATTAAAAATCTCATTTTGTTTTTGCTTGACTCTTAGGCCACGGACGTCTAAAGTTAAACAATGCAGACCTTTGGGTTTATTTTTACCCATGCTTTTTAAATTATAGGATTGTTAAAAATACAATATGGAAGACACGGAAGTAAGTATAATTGCGTAATGTAGGCTTATAACAATATATCTTTACGTTGACTTGCTCCTTACGCGCTTCCTTTTCTTTTTGCGTTTCTGTACAGGACTTGGTGTGGTAATTAGTTTTCCGGTCTCGATTTGAGCACCTTTGTCATTTTCTGCATCATTTCCATTTCCTGGTTTCTGTTGAGTTGGTTTAATGAAGGTGGTAATTCCTTTTTTGACGTTGTCATGCTTGCAAGGGTGAGGATGAATGTTGTCGGAGGTGACGTCATTTGTTGTTTCAACATCACCTATTCCGCTGGGAACGTTGTCTTCGCCACAGCTGTTTACCTCATCGCTTTCGCTATCGTCGCTTCCGAAACTCCATTTCTGGCCATTGTCATTTCCCTTCTCAACAATGCTCTTCTACATTTTCTGGATGAATTTTTCTGCAGGTGTCTGTCGAAAGATCGTATCACACCAGCGCTCATCACTAGCGGTGTTTTTGGAGATTTCCTTATCATTTGTAATGTCTGAATTACAAGCTAGAGGCGAGGAGATCTTACTGTTACCTGTTCCTCTAATATCTTGCGGTTCTTCCTTACAAAACTTGGCGGTATGGCCCTCTTTACCGCATCTGTGGCAGACAAACGGCGTCCTGTTTGGACATGTATTGAGTTTATGGCCAACTTCATTACAGTGGAAGCATCTGTTTATGTCCATCTGGTCTTTGTGGAACAGCCTAGCTCGAAAACGGTTAATCATTGTAAAGCGCGGTGACTACCTTTGAAGTTTTCCACTATAACAGCTCTGTCACCATTTACAAACCTGGATAGTTTACCGTTGATACGAAACTTTACGTACTGTACATTTTCAAGTATTTTGCACCCAAATCGTTTGAGACAGATTTTGATTTCGTCGTTGTGAACAGCGATAGGCACATCTTTTATGAGTACACGCGTCCCTTTGTCAACTGGCAGGTAGGGATTTTTGTCATAAATTGTTGTATTTCTTCCGTTGAGATTGAGTCCTGCTAACAGAACCTTCACTCTATCTCCTTGGTTATTAATGTACAACCTCCACAGGTTCTTGATTTTTTGTATGCCTATTAGGTTATCACCATTTATAACTTCACGAAGGGCAAAATAGATTATTTCCTCGCTCAAGAAGTTATCATTTTTTTCGCGGACGTCATCATCTTTGAAGAAGATGGGTTTTACGCTTGAGTAGGTCGGATCCTTTTGTTCGTTCGTTACGTAATTTGCTTTGTGTTCACTGTCTTTGTTTGTGTCAGATATTACGTCATCAACCAAGGTATCCTTAGTTGTTCGGGTGAGCGGATCTTTATGGGTGCTGGTAGGCCTATTGCTGCTGCTTGCGGGTGCCTTATTCGCCATTTTGGGATGCCCGGTAGGCTTAGACCTGGCTCTGTCGAGAAAACCGTTTGCGGTGTTTTTTCTGGTCGAAGAGTAGCGATTCTGATCAATAAAAGGCGAACCTTATATCTTCAATAATATATGTACTCACTTAAAGTATAAAAACTTTCATTCAAAAATCATGAAATAAGCGTATATTATGGAGCTGTAGGTGACTGTTTACCGTAGTTAAGCCAATCTAACGCCCAACCATTTATCAGTTATGCGATAACAACATATTTTGACAAATCAAATCAGATGACGTCATAATCATGGAAAAAAATAAAGTCGTATTAGTAGCAACGATTTTATCGTTTTCCATGATTATGACGTCATCTGATTTGATTTGTTAAAATATTTTGTTATCGTATACACGAAAAATCGTTATCGAATCGTTCTATTGTAAAAATGTTTCTTATTTCTTTTGTTTCTATGTCAACAATCGCTTTTTAGCTTTTTTTTTTTTTTTATCGTTATCGTTAACGTTGAAGTATAAACAGGCCTTATAGAAGCATAGCGGGCGCACTTAATGATGACGACGGCGACTAGACTAGTGACGTATTTACTAAAATGGTGGCTATGCTCTGTTCTTTTCCTAGTATACTCTTAGCAGATTCTACTCCTTCCTTTTGAGTTCGTTCGATGTTGTTTTTTTTTTTTCAATATTAAACATAACGAAACGCTTATATTAATAAAATATATCGGTAATTCTGATGTGGAGTGTACATTCGGGAAATATATTGTGCTTATTCAGCACACTCGTGTTATTCCTGTTTGGCTAACGCCGTGGCTACAGATACAGTACCGTATTTATACTTCAATTTGCTAAAGGTACGGCAAATGTCATTACATCACCATCACCCAATGCAGTGCCAGAATGTGCGTGACGTCATTTTTCAAGACTGGCATTGCATTGCAGATAACCTGCGGTGAAACGAGAACGATGTACAGTACTGGGAGATTAGAGCATCAAAAAGTACAATATTGTTTGACTTGGTACTGTTATCGATAAATAGGCTTATGGTTCCATTTAGTAAAGAGTTTAATTTAGCTAGGCCTATGTACCACCAAACTCTTGGCATGCCTCTAGGCCTTGCTTAAATTCTTCGCTTGGCGAAAAATCTAAGCAAGCCTGCTCGGCCTTGCTTTGATTCTGCTTTTCGCGGCAGCTGCTCTGGTGACATTGATCAGAGTGGCATAGGCCTATATCAGTCATAAACTTAGCCTAGTTCCTCCGTCCATCATACCATCTGAACATCATAATCCCTACATCCCAAGTTTTAGTCCAAGAAGCTCGAATTAATACCACGCTTTACAATCCCACCAAAATATTCATATAATTTGAATGCACAAAACTTTTCGTAGGCCTAGACTTCGTCACTGTTATGGTACAGAATCTAGGCCTAGATCGAGAGAATAAGGTTTCCCTTCGTGATTATTACTATTGAGTCAAATTTTTCCAATAATTTTGATGCAGACCTTAAAACAGTACTACGGTATATAAAATGCTAGGAGGCCTTATGAATCTTCTTGTTTAGTATATTCAGTTTTTAGTGCTTGTCATGTCACAGGTGAGCAGTGTGTGACTAGCGAAAAATGTACTTGATTAGCAGATGATTAGCTAGGCAAAGATCGAGTACAGTATCATCCTCAGGACTTAGGCCAAGGCACATGTATACACACATTACTGCTAGTCTTTGGTAATCTATTTATATGACAACACTTGCAATAAAAAAATGAATATACTGTAAACAAGATAATTCATACAGGCCTAATTTTACTATAAAGTGGAACCATACGCCTATTTAAGGATGACAGTAAAGTCAAACAATATTGTACTTTTGATGTTCTAATTTCCCAGTACTGTACATGATCGTTCTCCTTCTAGTTTGGTTGTAAAACTGCTGAAATAAACTTTAGCGGGAAAAAAGTAAAGGAAATTAATTTTTGGTTTTTCTGAATCAGCATACCCTATAGTGTCTCAGAAAAAAATCCCTATGCCTAAGGCTTGGGCAATTTTTTTTACAGCACTTTGAAATTTTGACCTAAATTACCCTTTTTTTAACTATTTAAGATGGGGGTAGCGGAAATAAATTTATGTTTTTGGTCACTTTTACATGTACTGTGATTATGAAATGTAACAACTACTTGGCTAAATAGTTACTCATCACTCTCATTTAAAAATTTGATCGGAATGATGACATCATCATGATAAATTCCAAGATGGCGTCCATTAAATTGTGAACAACTATGTTTTTAATGTAAAAATAATTTTATTGTTACCAAAGTACAATACAATCCCAATACAATATTATACATACAGGAATAAAAAAAAACATATATATATATATATATATAAATAATGAACTACTACCCAACGAAAAAACGAAATAGTGAAATTTTGCTTTAAAATACCAATTTTTGGATCGGGATATGGGAAACATATTTATGTTTTTAGTCACTTTTATTTTTTTTTTCTGTAACTGTGAAAACTGACAGGACCTTAGTTAAATACTTTTCCATTATAGTCGTTCAGTGGTGGTCACAGTGGGTCTGATAGGGTGGGTCCAAACACAGGGCCGACTAGACCCTCGGTCAGAGTCCCGGAATAAACTTCCCTGGGCTTATGGGAGAGTTTTTTTAGCTTTGTATGGCCCAAAATTTTGCTTTTAAGCCAAAATATATCAAAATAATGTTATATGGATAAGCAAATCATTATGTGTAGTGTGGTAACCTCGTCGTGGCATCTGACGTTGGGAGTCTAGGCCTGTCAGACGGGAA
This sequence comes from Anneissia japonica, assembly GCF_011630105.1. Classification (NCBI taxonomy): domain Eukaryota; kingdom Metazoa; phylum Echinodermata; class Crinoidea; order Comatulida; family Comatulidae; genus Anneissia; species Anneissia japonica. Next base: position 40,163 of record NW_022707720.1, on the reverse strand, counting down.
TTCCCCACCTCCCAAGTAAATTTGGAATGATGACGTCAACACACCAAATTCCAAGACTACGATAATCAAAATGAAAGGAAATATTTACCTATTTAAATTTAATCTTTCTACACTACATTTTCCTTCATCATCATTAGTATACTATTATGTTGTTACTCAATAATATTATTAATATAGTATATCATTATTCTTATGTGTTTTTAAATTTATAGTTTATAATTCACATATTAGCGTTAGTACTGTTATTGGAAGGCTGAGTGTTCAGCGTATGGCTGATTTACCCAGTGATAGGATTACATGTGTCCCACCTTTTACGAATGTGGAGTCGATTGTTTTGGGCCTTGGGAGGTGACAGCTAAAAGAACGAGAGGTGGAGTAGTATTGAACAAACGGTGGGCTGTGATGTTTAAGTGCCTTACATCAAGAGCTAAGTAATTGAGACGATGAGTAGACGTTCTTCATTAATAAATACAATGAAGAGATTAATAGCCATCAGAGGAGCAGTGAAAGTGTTCAGATCTGATCAGGGATCTAATTTCATTGGTGCAATTGGTGATGATATGGTCTAAACGTATTTGCTCAAGAACAACGCCGAGTGGCTTTTAAACCCTCCACATGCCTCTCAATATAATGTTATATTTATATAGCCCCTTACCGAGAAATAATATAGGCCAACTGAGAAAAATCAAATAACAATCAAATAATAACAATCAAATAAAATAAAAATAATCATAATTACTAATACTACTACTAATAATACTACTTATAATACTACTACACTACTAATAATAACACGAATACTATAATAATAATACCACTCACGACACATCAAAATTCTCCTCAGTATAGATTTCCCCCGCATGTTTCCCCATAAAAAAAATAATGAAAATCAAAACAAGTAGTTCCTTGGGATTTTAACCCGGACTGGTAGTGTAGAAAACACTCTTCTAACCACTACACCAACATTTTTTTTACATATATCTAAATTTTACGAGCAAGCCCGTATAAGCACACACACACATCCATCTCCGGTCATCAACATGTTATCGAAGTCTACGTTCCACCTCATGTCCATATACTTTATCTACCCCTTTAATTCGTTCTAAATATGGAGAGAGGTCTTTTCAAGCTGCTTCTCCCAAGCTATGGGATGCACTCCCTATTGAGATCCGACAGTCTCCTTCTCTTATCCGTTTTTAAGAAGAGACTCAAGACCTACCTTTTCAAACTTTTTAAATTTTCCATTTTTGTTGTTTTACCTTTGTTGTTTTACTTCTATCGTTTAGTTTTTCTAGGATAGGCTAGTCTAGACGCTAACATCACTTGAGCATATGTGAGTTATGATCCTGCAAACCACTGCTTGCCTGTGGTCTCAAATTGCAGGAAAACGGTGCGGTGATGTTGGTTCCCCTGCGATAGTCTGTTTTCTCATGCTTTTTTTATTCTTAGGCCGCTTGGTTAGACTTTAGGATTTAGTTTTTGGTTTGTTTTCTTTCGTGTAACTTAAGCGCATAGAGACCATGTAGTATGCGCTTTACAAGTTCCAAACCATTACCATTACCATTACACACACACACACACACACACCCACACACACACACACATACACCCATACACATACATGTGAAGGAGCTACAACCGATGACATTGAAAAAAAAAAAAACCTTACAAGTGGTGACGTAGTTAATCTTCGTTTTTTATGTTAAAAATTTGTGTAATGCTATATCTGTGAGTAAGCAAGGGATGTTTAGCGACAGCCCTAACATTACATAGGCCACTGCATAACTGAGTACGAGTATGTCACAAGATACCGCTGCTTATTTTTACAACACACAACGTGTGTCTATGAACTCAGAAAAATTCCTAACTAACGGGACTTTCGAGGAAGAGCTCAGATATTTCACCAGGGGGTATAGAGGGAGCTCTCACTGTTTAAAGCTATTTTGAGAACTGGCGACGTCATCGTTCACGAGTATGTCATCTCTAAACAGGTGTGTCTTCACAGGTGTGTCATCGGCTGCTATGGGTTCACAGGAGCACAGACACACATGTCTATACGTCAAAAAGTTATAAAAGTTTTTCGATCATTGTGTCCTTGACCTTTGACCCTTCAAAATTTAGTCGCTTCAAGATGTTTGGTAAAGGAACACTGTGACCAAGTTTAACAAATTTCTAATAAAATCTGTTTAAAATTCATCCTACAATAATCGAGGGTCAAATAGTAGCAGTTGGCTGAGAGGTATATGGTTCTTTCTTCTTGTGCTGAATGCCCCAATTTACACCCTGCTAATGTCGGGTATTTTTGGAATCTGATTGATTGGCTCCTCGAATTAATCCGCATGTTGAGAGTTATACGGGGTAGGGCTATGGTTACATCCAAATTATGTCCGTTATGCTTGTAGAGGTGGAACACTGCGAGGTTTTCTCAACTCTACAGCATACAGGCGCAATATTGGTCATATCAACATATATCCAAAAAAGCAGAGGTATATCATTACATTAGCCACAGCTAAAAAAAACTCAACCTAGCATTGGTAAAGCACTCGAAAAGCAAATTATAGCACAATTATATGCTATAGCAGGTTGTCTGATAATTATGCTACTTATTGATATTGATATTGGTCTGATTTAGCTGGTTGTAGCAGTTTCAAATCCTAAATCCATTAATTTAGAGGTTGTTACATTGACGATTGCCCTATGACCGACAACACAAACAGCCTTGCTACGTTCAACATAAAACTGTATAATATCACAGTATAACATTAACGGAAAGCCGAAATTCTCACAAATTCTACATCATTAGGGCCTTACTTCAAAAATTGCGCCGAAGACAATAACATACCTCATATGGACGATATTTAGCCACAGTCACAACTCATAAAAACATGACTCATATTGTATAGGTACTTATCACCTATATAGTTATAAGGCTTCTATTAATCAGGAGATTTGAGAATCTCCATGTAGAGACATTGAACGTACTCAATTAAACCAAGGTAAAGTAGATACACAGTACCTCGGTAAAATACGTATCTCAATCGGAGTTATATCTGACATTAAGGAAGAACTGAGGTCGTATTTGGTTGCTTCATAATCCTGTTTATAATTCAAAGCTGTGTTTTATGACTGTGTTTTTACATAACTTTATCGTATATACAGTATATAAGTGTGACTTTTATCGCATAACTCTCTATATTTACTGCACTCTGCACTCATTATTTATGTAAAACTGCAATTTTGGTAACAAAATGTGTGTTTCCGAAGTAGTCAATTTCTTAATATATTTATACGAGTTTTTTATATGTATGTTATAGAACGTTCTTGGATACGATTATTATTATAATACAGAAAATTTTATTCTCAATCTTCTTATATAATACGACAAATTCTCCTAGACACTGTTTGTGGGTTTAAAATATCGAAAAGGTTTTGAACTTGCGCAATGGTAATACTGAGTAATGTGTTAGCCCCTTTTTAAGAATAAAAATGTTTAAGGTTGCTTGATTGTTTGTGTTGTATTCGTTTTCGACGTTTCTATAACAAGATGCAAAGTCCAATGAAAATTCCTAGTAATATTTAAGCATAACACATGTATTTTTTAATTAAAAATAATTTATATATGATATGCAATGAAGAAAATCTAAAAGATACAAACAGCGACATCATTATAATATAATAATATAGGAATGGTTCGCAAAACAATTTAGACTTGTAGATGAATAAGCTTTAGGTTATTTTGCTTGTCCACTACAACCTCTAAATCACTCAATTACACATGTCGAAGTGAAAAATGCGGATAACCAGTTAAATAATGCACGGGCAAGCGGCCCAGACAATATTTCTGGTGAACTTTTAAAATAATGCCTGTGATGAGTTATAAAATCAGTACGCTGAGGTAACCAATGCTTGCTTTGAAAAAATACATTTTTTTAAAACTGCATTGGAATAGCGATCTTGTCATGTCACCATTTCAAAAAACCTAAGAAGCCTAAGGACCCATACAAAATCTTCGACCAATCACGCTAAGCAATTCACTAAGAAAGATATTTTCACTTATCACACCAGGGGTGGCGCCAGGATTTGCCCGACGGGTCCCAACGGGGGTTGGGGGGTGGAGGGCAGGCTCCTCCGAAAAGGTGTCAGATTTGCCTGAAGAAAGCAAAGTGGGCGTGGTCAAGCTTCGATTAAAAGGTTCTGAAAGTGGTCCTGGGGTCGAAGCCCCCGACAATTTCGACAATTTAGGGGTTTCAAAGGCTTATTAAATCGATTTTAGAATCTCATATGAATTTGTAAGAGCCAAAAAACAGCACCTAACAGAACAGATTAATTCTTGCTTTCTAGCGCGATCATTTAATGTTTCCTGTGCGAGTTCAGCGCGTGATGTAGGCTACGTAGTGAGCAAAATTTAGGTAAGCAAAATTATAACTGCAAACCTAATTATATTTACATGATGAGAATCTACTAATCTACTAATCTACTAAAGCTTTCCATTCATATATTTCATAAAGTAAAAAGAGCAATAGAACGGGTCTAACTTATCAAACAAACACCAGGCACACCCCAGTCTTTCTAATGTTTCCTCTGTGCGAGTTCAGCGCGTGATGTAGGCTACGTAGTGAACCGGCGAACGATTGCATTCATTTCACTGTAACATGTGAATTTTGAGGGAAGCAAAATTATAACTGCAAACCTAATTATATTTAAATGATGAGAATCTACTAATAATAAGCTTTCCATTCATATATTTCATGAAGTAAATAGAGCAATAGAAAGGGTCTATCTTATCAAACAAACACCAGTCACACTCCAGTCTTCGCATCAGTCGCCGGAGAAAAACGATTACGCTGTAACGTACAAGCGCCTGTATATAATACAGTCATTGGTGTTTGGAAGGCTTGATTGTATTGGTTTCCAAAAGTGACAGAGCTAAATATTAACTAATCACAACCATTTTTACAACAAGTATGGTAGAAAGAATAAAGATAAACTTACAGAGAGAAAGAAACCGATTGGTCAAATACTTTGCGAATAGAAAAGGCTGTAAAAAAGGGTGTTTCCAGGTTCTTTTTAGAGCAGTTTTATCAATTTATGCCAGCGCGCTACTAAAGAGCGCGTACAAATTCATATGCTAATATGTAAAAAAATACATATAATATTTTTTTCTCCCGACGAATTGTGTTTTTTAAAAATTTATATTATATTACTATTATTGGGAAACGTATTGAGGACATCATAGTATACAGGACATCATAGATACCGTACTTATACAGGACCCTGGCAAGCAGCATATAAAAAAGAATGGAACTAGTCAGTCAAGCAAAAATTGAATGTGTGCAATTTGACAAACCAAATCATAATAATTCGAAAGTTAATAAAATCCTTGGTTCCTTAATTGATAGCTCTAAAGATATAGAAAACAGGATCATTGTTGCAAATATTACTTTAGCAAAATTTACAAAAGAATTAAAACGTAAATATTTATGAGGCACAGGTGGTGTCAATACTTTTATGTAGCAGTTGGGCAGCCCCTAAAAGCATGTTCGAGAAAGTTGATATCATCGTCGACATTTGATTGCTATTTTGAATCTTAAATACCAACAATAATTAAAAATAAATTTGAAAAATCGGATTTTTTTTTGGCCTGTTTTTTTTTCTTTTGTGATCCTATTGTTATATTACAGCTAAGCATAATAGTTAAGTTTAGTTTACCGAGGCTTCAGACTTTTTTCATGGTAACTTTGTTGCATTCGTGGCCCCAGTGCACTTGTCTTAATAAATATATGAAATAAAACATCCTAACATTAAAATCATTACCAAACTTATGGTTTATAAACACAAACATAATTAATCAAACATTAAAGTACATTAAAATAATATACTACTAAACTACCCGTTGGCTCTTAATTAATCGAACATTAAAGTACATCATAATAATATTCTATACTAAACTACCTGCTTGCTTTAAATCCACGATCTAACACCGATCTCTTTTGAGATGCAAGTTTACCAAGGAACAGTTAAATTACACTGTAATTTCACTATTCCCTTGGTTTACTGATTGTTTCAAATATCCTTATTCATTAGCAATTTCTCATGCCAGCCGAATAGGATTATTCAGAATAAAAGGAATTCTAACAAAATCAATCTGTAATAAATGACTATTATTGTTACATAAGCATTTGGCTACTGTAGATTTCTCCAGAAATAGCAGTCGACAATTGTTTATAGACACATTGCTTCTCATCTGCGAATTGATAAAGATCAAACAGTAACGAACAGAACAAAATATGCACAAAACTCAAATTTATTAGGATTGGTTTCCAATAATGTCAAATACATAATACGAATTTTAAATTAACCTAACAGCACATCACATCTCATTCGGTTCAAACAACAGAAAATGACAACGATCACGAAAGTGTAGTAATGGATGATGAAGATAAATAACCTCTTCGGAGATATTTCGTTGGCAAAGAGGCTCTATACAGCTCTAACAACAACATAATTGAATGGTCACTGCATACAAAAAGAAAAAAAATTATGACATACAAGGGTTCTTACATGTTATCACATCAAATAAGTGCATTTACGGAGACCCATAGATTCAATGTTAGAAAGATCCAATAAAACAATAAAAGCACTGTAGTAGATTACTAAATATATTTCAACCATTATTTACAGCTTTATTAGTTTTATATAAATTAATAATAATTTATATTGTAAAATACCACTGCATTTCTCTCGTAACAACAAAGCAGTAAATTTGTCAAATGTTCTAAGTCCAAGACAGATTCCAACCATGGAAGGGCAAATACCAAGTAAGCAAAGCGTATTTTTTTGCTTTTATGTGTGTTATTTATATTAAAACTAGAGTCTATAGCGATGCTTTAATAATAATTTTTCAAAACTTCATATTCTAATCTTTAATGCAATTCATTTTCTAATTTTTAATGCAATGTTTCCTCTATTTTATGTCACATTTTCATTGTACTATGTTTTTATTATGTTAAATGTTTCATTTATTCTGTAACTATTACCAGCAGTAAAATTATTGTTAAAGTTTAGGCAGTGGCTATTGTTACTCCACTACAATACACATTTATACTTCTGATTGGATGTATCGATTAGATTTGGACAATAGTATTTAATCAGAATTAGGAATTTGTTTACAAATGTTTAACAATAGCCAATGCATGCCTAAAATGCATTTTCATACAATTTATAAGAAATTTCTATAATCCATGTTCAAAATATGTATTGTTATTTATATTTTGACTTGATAACGTTGAAATTTATTGGACAGGTACTATTAGTGAATAATACTATATTAATAATGATATTATTGCTCCGAAAACACTGGTTTAAACTCAGCCAGTGTCGGGTATTAGGCCCTATTTAGAGTTCGATCGCTCTGCTCCTCCTAGAATAACTTGTATAAGGAATGCCGGAAGTGGCGCCTTACTTCGGCTGTCGATAATATTTAGGAAAATTAAATTTAATTATTATTTTCAACTTATATAATATTTTGACAAATACGAAAGATACGTTTAGATACAGTTTTAGAAAACACTTAACTGTGTTAAGAAAAACCAGGGTTGTTAAAATATAAACGATACAAAAATATAGTATAAAATTAAAACTTAAAAAATATTTTAAAATCGAATTAACATTGAAAAATGTTAATTAAAAAAATCACCTAAATATGATCACTAACAATCCTTTTAAAATTTGAAATGCTGAAATTGAATACAGCAAAATTAGGAAACTTTAAAACTAAATTATTATATATATATATGTGTAATATATATAAGACAAAAAATCATATTTTCATTCACACGAGAAAAATTAACTTTTAACAAATCTTTACAGCTCATGTTACGCAAATAACGTAAACATTTAATCAAATTACAATTAAATTTAGAATTTAGAATTAAGAGATTTAAAATCAATAACAACTCATTTTTAATACGCCTAGAACTTGGAAGCGATATTTAACAATATTTCACAACCAAGCGAACTGGTTTGTGGGATGATGAATCGTTTGATTTTTCTTTCTTGTAATTTGGTCCATTCTGAAGCCTGTGTTTGATATGGATTTGTATCCCTACACGTACAACACGTTTCTCTTTATCTGTACATTTCATTATACCACGTTACAACAAGAGAATTAGAGGTTTTTCATTTCCTTGTTATGCTTCTAAACTTTGGAATAATCTTCCAACTGACATTAGATATCAGGCCCGTAGCCAGGGGGTTCCTTCCTTATCTGAGTGTAATAGGTAGCAACTATAACAATTTTAAACTTTGTACAATGTTAACTTCAGTCCATAGTACATGTATTTCGTTTAAATCGTCTTCCAAATGTGAGAATCGTTGACTCCTTATTGATTGCGATACTATGTCAGAAAAACCGTTTAACTATGTGCCCGCATACTCAAATGCAGAATATTAATCTTTTTTATATCAAAATAACTGCAGATTAAAAACCACCACCAAATAATCTCGAAATAAGCATTTATAAAATAAGACTCTAAGAAAACCTAATTTCTGAGACAAAATACCTCATGTGTTGACATGAATTGCTGTGCCAAATATCTGGTCTTCTATTTTGTGTTTTCGTACAAATAGTTAAATCTCTGCATAGGTTTGTGAAGCTCAACAGTGGTGGCATGTGTTTGAACTACAGCATTTTTATCAATGTTTATATACGGCGAGTCTTCAACATCCTTATCAGCAACAGAAGGTACAGTACTATCATTTTTCTGTACAAATTGCTTAGCAGTGACATCACCAAGTTCTTGGTATGTGGTATCCTCTTGTTTCGGAAAATAGTTCATGTATGCCTTTAAAAGAAGAACACATTATAATTAATAGTAAAGGAATTGTAGCAAATTAATTAAAGAAATTAGAAGATCAAAATGTGCTGATCGAATATGTAGAATTTGGAATAATGAAAATTGAAGATGAATGAACAAGCAAATAAAATAAAACAGCGCAAGAATTGGTATTGCAGATAAATATTGAGCACGAATTTACTAATTATGTTTGTCTGTCCCATTTTACTAGATTATACTTACAGAAATTTGCGCTTGTTTTTCTTGCTTGAATCGCCTAAAGAATCTCTATTAAGCAAACATATGTAAACAAACTTAATTAAATGTTAATTGTAATTTCTCTGTCTTGTGTCTTGCCTGTGCGAATTGCAATTTTCAAAAGTTCATTGTGGTTTTATTGTCTTTATTAGGCTGGCTAAACACACTAAGCCCGGTATTCTTAAAACAAACTTCAGTCGTAGTTCGAGCTAAAACTTAAAAATTACGTCATTTTGTATTCTTAAAACGAACTTCGACTAGCACTACGACTAAATGACGCCTACTTCGACTAAAATGATACCACCGCAGGCCGATTTTTTTTAGTCAGGCTAAATCGCCGACTTGAAATATTTACCCCACTAAAAACGTGTTTTTGTAACTCACGATAAAGTGAAACGAATAAAAACGATTGTATAGGCAGGTTTGATATATCTTCGGTGTGTTAAACAAAAAAAAAACATCAAGTTTAGCTTCAAAAAGGAGAAATTAACATGTTTTGCTAGCCACATGCGATAGTTCCTGATCACCTAGTTTCACCCATAGAGATATAATAAGAATACTAGAGCGCTAACTGCAATATATTCGATGTTTGAAATACGCAGAGCTGTGTGTGTGTACCATCCAAGATGGCTGCCATAAATTTAGCCAATCAAATTTCACCTAAGCACCATCTTTTGCAATTGCGCCCTCAATTTACAGAGAAAGTTCAGTACAACTAGTTGCCAGATGTTTAAAACTGGAGCGTTGCGGTGTATGTGTGTAATGTCCACGATTTTAATTTTCATTCCTTGGTACTTAATTTTGAATAACATGATCCACTTGGCCTCGTTTTGTCTACGATAATTTAATAATTTGTTGTTACCTATACTCATTATCATTAATGAAATAATAGTCAGTCAGAGGGCTTATTTATGGTAATAAAATGACATATGGGCCTACCATAATGTATTTTTTATTTTTTTAAGGAATTAAATAAATATTTGTCGAATTGAATATAACCTTGTGGATTTGTTAATTGTTTGAAGCATCTCACCTTCGTTAAATACAAACATACTGCTGTTAAAAACCCAGCAAAAAAGAGTGCAACAGAACCTACAGCGATGACTGGAGTTGTGATATTTATCACTAAAACAAAACGAATTAATTCAAATAATCATTGCGAAAGAGTGACAGTTATCAGAATAATAACGAAACATACATTGAGTTTCGGTCACTAATGCTATCTTATTATCATTTTAGTAAATAACTAGTTAGTATTAATATGCATGGAGTATCTAAATCTATAAACATGTGAGATTGGTAATTGTTTACTGCACCCGATGGTCGTTGGCCGACGCGATTCAATGCGGAACACAGCGCGACGACGTGCGCGCAACAGATCGTTGTTATTTAATGACTATTCGTTCAGACTGCTACCAAAAATTAGCAGACTGTGTCGCATCGTCTAGCTCTCACCGGGGTTAGATTCGTCGGCGACGGTCTCGTACTACTGTCGCACGACGCAGTAAGTTCCCGGCATTAAGGACCATAATGATGAATAATAGATTGGAGACGTAAGTAGAAATAAAAGCTCAGTCGAACTACCTCTTGGGCTCATAACAGTGTCACCCCCTGTATTCTTGAAACACGTCGTCCTACCCTCGCTTGTATGTGCAGGCGAATCAGTGGTCTTCAAGCTGGTATAAATTATAACAGATTCAGTTTTTCCATTTTCATTTTTACCATATATACTAATCATAGATAGAGCTCTTATATCCACGTCTTCAATGGTAAAGGAAAATGGTGGAGATTTATCAGGAACAGGCAATGTTTGGTTCCCAATTAATTCCCTGTCAGTGTTTTTCCATTCAACTATATATTGTGTCTGATTCTCAGAAACTAGTGATGGACTCCACTCAAAAATGATTTTGTTTCTAGTCAACTCAAGAACATTTATGTTGACTGGTTGGCGTGGAAGACCTAAACAGAAAAAAAGAGATTTATAGTTCCCAATATATTTACATTGCATTTCATCGATATGTGCAACTTTACATGAAAATAAATAAATAAATAAAAGAAACAAAGATTTTGATGTCATAATAATAATAATAATTATAATAATAATAATAATAATAATAATAATAATAATATTAATAATGATAATAGTAATAATAATATAAATAATAATCAAAATTAAATGATATCATCTTGTCTCATGATGATTCCCTATAACAAAGCAAGACAAATAGTAAATAAAAAACTTTGCTGTTGGCAATATCATTAATGGTAATACATAATAAAATACTGTATTAATATCAAACTATTAAGGCAAAAGTCTAGGTTAAAATGGGCCATGGAAAATCGTAATGACTTAACAATATCTCTACTGTTTACCTAAATATCCCAAAATTAATAATTGGCTACAGTACATACATGACACATACACATTGGTTTTGACGTTAGTAGAATTTCTTTCGTTGTCAGGATTAAGAGTGCAAACGTAGTGTCCAGCTTCGGTACAGGTTATGCTTGTGTTGTTCATGATGATTCCGCTAGCAACAACTTTATCAGACTTTTCGTGTTTCCAAGTGTATGAGGCACCAAATGGATAATTTGAAGAGCAATTTAAAGCAAGGCTGTCCCCTTCAGTAACAGAATAGCCTAGGCTGAGCTTGGATTGATGATAAAACTCAATTACGGCTAATATAGAAAAAGTGAATAGGCCTAATTGTACAGTAATTATAACGTCGTTGTTTAAAAAACTTGAATGAAACTGATTTTAAGTTTAGACGATAAAGCCTAATAATGGCCTACTGTGGTTAAAAACATTAGCCTATACAATTTTATCCAATTACATGTAGAAGAAGAACAAGAACAAGAAGGAAGGAGAAGGAGGAGGAGAATATATATAAATAATAAATAAATGAGGAAGATAATGATAACAATGATTCAAGATTCAAGCCAAACCTGTCACTCGTCGCAAATCGTGTTTCAGAGATAATGGCTCAAACAAGCTGAATTGTCCAACATTTTTGAAATCTATTTCTTGTACTAAACTATATATCTATTCATCATGATATACTGTTATTTTTCCCATTTTCAATGTTAAAACAACACTTTTTAACAATTTGGTGATGCTTCTGCCTAAGAAATACCCGAAATCATAAACATTAAAGGTTGATTTCTGATTTCCAAAATATTGTTCTTTAAATCTGCATATCAATAAAATTTGTCAATCTGACCATTTGCCTTAAACAAATTCGTAAATTCTTAAATTCTAAGTCTTCTGAAAGACTTGTCCATGCCTTCATTTCTTCAAAACTTGATTACTGTAATTCTCTATTCGTTAGCTTACCATCTTTTTCTATCAACCGGTTGCAGAAAATTCTGCTGCCCGAGTGTGCTCTCTTACCAAGAGACGTTTACACCGATCATTCGAAATCTACATTGGCTGCCTCTCCCGACAACGCATCTGTTTTAAGATCATTTGTTTTAAGGTTCTTCAATCTAAACAACCTCTCTATCTCTTTCACCTTCTGAAATATTATATCCCTAACCGACGACTTCGCTCTGACAACAACAATCTTCTCGTCCCAAAAATTTAAAACAAAAACATACGGCAAAAGAACATTCGCCTATTGCTTCATCGCTGTGGAACGAATTGCCACTCTCTATCAAACTGTTTCCCTCTATTGATATATTTAAGTTAAAACTGAAATCCCATCCCTTTTACTCTTTTTAGACCATCCCCACTTCGCATTTTCAATTCTTATATCTTTCTCTAGTTGTACTCTCTGCGCTTTTGATCATTTATTTGAAATTAGCGCATTATAAATATTTTATTATTATTATTATTATTATTATTATTATTATTATTATTATTATTATTATCAAATGGCTATGTTTAAACGCTTGTAAAACTTCATAAGGGAATATCGGATTTAAAGCCGCATCCCAGGCAAGATTTCAGTTGTTAAGAAAAATCAGAATGCGTGCTGGATCTCTATAACGCGTGTTCGAGTTTCGAACGAAATTTTGTTCGAGTTCCGAACGCTATTCGATCGTCAATAGAGCGCCCCATACCTCGTGGTAGTAGTACCAAAGATCTTATAAACACAAGATAGCGTTCTCCGCGATTTACGCGTGCAAATTCTGTAATAAGGCATGAATGGCGCCCTCCTGCTAAATTGGAAACTTTTGACCCTTGACCGCTCTGACCATACCGTACACCGCGCCACTTTACCTTTAGGGTATCAATCCTGTGAACAGCAGAACAGGAACCATCTCAAATCCATGGCAACAGATAGGACGCCCTCTTCCAAAACTGATTACTTTTTCTCTTTGGTATAATAGCGCATGAATGGCGCCCTCTTGCTAAATTGGAAACTTTTGAACCTTGACCGACGCTTCTATTTGTTACGCGTAAATCGCGGAGAACGCTATCTTGTGTTTATAAGATCTTTGGAAGTACCCATCAAGACTAAACCAGATTTACCCTTTTTCGCCATCTTTAATTGCTACATCATGACATAGTGTCTACGCCCCCGTTAGGTTCAGTAGACACAAAACGGCCGTCATATTTTTCGTTGCTAGTATTGACACTTGTAAAGTATAATGTTTCATAGGAACTATTTCAAATCAGTTAAAAACAATGATTCTGACCGAGATTTTGACAATTAAACAAACTTGTTTTAGGGCTACTCGATCGATTGCATTGTAAGAGATGCAAAGTACACAAACCAAAGATCTTATAAACACAAGATAGCGTTCTCCGCGATTTACGCGTGCAAATTCTGTAATAAGGCATGAATGGCGCCCTCTTGCTAAATTGGAAACTTTTGACCCTTGACCGCTCGACTTTACGCACCTGCTGTCTCTTATACACATCTAGATGTGTATAAGAGACAGGCAACGGATAGGACGCCCTCTTCCAAAGCTGATTACTTTTTCTCTTTGGTATAATAGCGCATGAATGGCGCCCTCTTGCTAAAATGGAAACTTTTGAACCTTGACCGACGCTTCTATTTGTTACGCGTAAATCGCGGAGAACGCTATCTTGTGTTTATAAGATCTTTGACACAAACCAATTACATTAGAGAGGGCGCACTTTATTGACTGTAGAAAGCATACATAAAAGCCAGAGCATTCCAGTGGATGCGATCTACAACCTTTGAATTTGCCTGGTAACGAAGAATTTGTCGAGAAAATGATAGTCTCCTATGAGAAATAGTCTGTATTTCTCAATTTTTGTTATTCTTTTGCATAAAACTGAAATTTATGTTAATATTTTTCCATTGTTAATATTAAATAGAGTAATGCACATGCATATTTTTCTTTAAAAAAAAAATATTTTTTTGCCGTGTATCTACCATTAACCTGTAATAATGACTAAAAAATCGATGTTTGCGACGATTAGCTGGTTTGGCTTGTCTTTGACATGTACTGTATGTATGTTTGTAGGCCTATGTATATAAATACATGTAATACAACATGAAGAAATAAACTCTGGTTTGGTTTGTCTTTGTCATGTACTGTATGTATGTATGTATGTAGGCCTATGTATATAAATACATGTAATACAACATGAAGAAATAAACTCTAAATAGCCTTGCGGTAATGATTTATATATGTATATAAAGTTTAAACGGTAAAGAAGGGTCTCGTAAAGTTTGAAAGGCAAATGAGAAAAACACATAAAACAGCAAACGGCCATATAATGCAAAACAATTTAAAATAAAAATTAAAACGGAACAGTAGAGAAAATCCGATCAGAATGACGGCAAGCTAGAGGCTGTCTCTTATACACATCTAGATGTGTATAAGAGACGGATATATATATACTAGGCATGCTTATTAATAATAATAATAATAATTAATAATTGATAAATAATAATAATGATAATAATAAACAACAACAATAATAATTAGTATATAATATTTATGATTTACTTACCAGTCAGTGTCATATGTGCACTTACAACCTCCGTTTCTTTATAATCTGTACATGAAAAAAATTTAAACTTAATATATTGAGATACTTTATTTAAGTTAGTAGAAGCAGTTGGCACATTGGTTGTGGCAAGGCACATTATCTACGTTGTCTGTCTCCCAGGGGTTGCGGGAGCGGGGGGGGGGGGACAGGGCCCCTCCGTCGCGGAGAGCTGCCCCCCTCCCGTCGGGGAGAAAAAAGCACAATTCGTCCGGGAGAAAAATATTATATGTATTTTCTACATATTAGTAGACTCTAGAATCGAATAAAATAAGCCTTTCGAACCCCTAAATTGTCAAAATTTCCGGGGGTTTAGCCCCAGTGGACCACTTTTTAAACCTTTTAATCGAAGCTCGACCACGCCCACTTTACTTTCGTCGGTTAAATCTGACCCCTCAGTTCTCTCCCCCCCGGTCGGGGACTTTGCCCCCTCCCTCCTCCTTCGTGCAAATACTGGCGCCACCCTTGTTCTCTCCACCCAGGAGTACAAGTGGGTACCTGCTAGGTTCGAACACAACTACGCTGATTACTACCTGCAATATTATGGAATTCTCCCCAAGGAGCAGAGTATGTGTTCCATTTGTGTTTGATCCAATGACCTGGGTAGTAATGTGAAGCGTTTAGAGGCTTTATGCATGAAGCGCTATATAAGACCGTCATGTTATTATTATATTAGTTTACATTTTTCTTTTACTCCATTACGTGTCAGGCACCCATTGAACTATTTACAAATACTGTATTCGTAAAATACAAATTCTATGCTTTAAAATTAAAAATTTATTACAGCTATTTACCATTTATTGGAGGCTGATACACTTTGCAATAGATATTTTTTCCCTCATGTTCCCATGATAGTAAAATTTGGACATAACTGCAAACATCATACAAGCCTGTATTCTCCTTGTTTTTTGTTACAGTCATTGCAGTTGATCCATTTATCAATTCGTCTTCTAAGAAAAACACAATTTCAGCCGGTGGTGTCATTCCATTGCTACAGCAGCTGTAGTTAGTTGTACTTGGTCCAACCAAAGGAACTAGGTTTTGATCAATTTCTTTGTGTGCACGAATCTGAACATCCTTAGGAGACACTATCATAATTATGTTTCAATTATTAGCATTAGACCTACAGTAGAACCCCACCTGACACCCCAATTTAGCCCCTATTAAAGGGGATGAATTGGGGTAACACTTTTCTGTAAAACGATTGGAGATATATACTGCCAATTCTATTAAGGGTGAAACTTCAGTATGTACCAACATTAATGGTAAAATCAATATATTATTCAATTTTAATTGAGGGGATACTTATTGTTTTATTGTAGCAATATAACTACAGCAGTCTCAAAATAGAAAAAAAAGTAATTTTACAATTTCGTACATAACAATCTAGTCAATTTTGACCCTTTACCAGGAGGATTTCTTATTTCTTTTGTAACTTTTGTAATTTAACTTTTGTATGTGTACTTTTATATGACTCTAGTCCATACCGTAACATGCATCCTCATTTTAAGTCGTTACGGTACTCTATGCATGCTACTCTATCGTGTGTCATTAACACTATATGTCTAATTCTACTGTAACACTTATTCATAGATCAATACAAATACATTATGAAGAATCCATGTCATCGTTGTAAAAAAAATAAATAAATAAATAAATGAATTTAAAATATGGCAAAGTCCCTAATAGGTGGTCAATTGCATGTTTCTGGTTAGTATACCCTGAATAGGGGTACTCTTGTATTCATTGGAAACGCTTATTAAGAGACTCACTTTTTTGGTCCAGAAGATTTCCTCTTAATAGGGGTTCTACTGTACTCGGAACACATTATTAAAGACACCGCTATGTTTTATATCAACGACAGTTAACACATACATGACATTAAATAGAAATAAGCTTTTACTACTATTTTTCTGTACTTTACTTGATAACCGTTTAATAATAGAAATTAAAAAAAAAAGAGTTTTGTAACAAACAATGGAAACCATTAACAATACAGATGGGAAAAGAGGTTGAAGTGGAAAGAAGTGGAAAGAGAAGAAAAATGTCTAGATGTGGTAGAAAGTGGGATACAGGCAGCAATTAAATGCTTGAAGAACAAGAATGCTGAGGGTAATGCCGTAGCAAATAAAGAAAGCAGCCTGCAGAGGATAATGGAAGGAGTACAGGAAGTGATTAAAAAATATGATATGAAGAGTAACGTGAAGAAGACTAAGGTTATTAGGATTTTAGGCAAGCTAGAGGAGTGATGAACATCTACATTAATAGACAAAGAGTGGAGCAGGTCAAAATATTCAGATACTTGGGTGGTCTGATAAAAGAGGATGCAGGAGCCAAACAGAAACTAGATCAAGAATAGGAATGGCCAAGGAGGCATTTAATAAAAATAATTTCCTCTTGAAAAGAAAACTGAACATGAGTATTAAAAATAAAATCATAAAAATAGTAGTGTGGACCGTGGCTTTGTATGGAGCATGCAGAGACGTGGACACTGTTAAAGGAAGGTTAGACGGTTGGAAGTTTTCGAGATGTGCGTGTGGAGACGAATGCTGAAAGTTTGTTGGTGGACTGAAAGATAGGAGGTACCGAAGAATGAATAATTAATGTCAGTTACTAGAAGAAGAAAGAAGAATTTGATTGGCCATGTTTTAAGGATATATTAAGAAATAAGATGTCAAGAATACTGGGATGACAGACGATTTAAAGGATAAGAGGCCTTAAGTGAAAATGAATGCCAGTGGAGGAGTTGGCAGCCAAGGGACTAAAGCAGCAGAGTTTAAAAAATAAAACAAAACAAAACAAAACAAAACAAAACAAAACAAAAAAAAAAGAAGAAAAAACCCAATAGCAATTCTTACCGTATACATAAATTTTGACAGTATAAACTTCAACGTATAAAGGGTTTGCTAGTAAACACTTGTATATTCCAGAGCTACCTAAGTCTTGAAAATGCATGGTAAATCCTTTTTCAGTGTGGTTAAGAAACTGAATATAATTTTTTGTACAGTGGCTTGTACAATTACTACAGTTACTTCGATGAAATATGAATGTATAGATACATCCTTTATCAACAAATTGTTCGGCGTTCAATGTAGAATTTAAACGTATAGTGTTTCTTGTATTTGAGCACGTCAAAGCCACTGATATTGTGAAACCTGTGCAATGAAAAAATATTTTTTAAAACGAATACGTACCCACCGTTATTTATTTAAGAATATGACAAGAAAAAATAACTTACTTAGTATAATGAAATAAAATTCAACCATGGGTTAATGGCTGATTGTCGTCATGAGCGAGGATATGCAATAACACATTGTGTAAACATGTTAGCCTACCGTATATTTTTGCATTAGTTTCAGTTTCAAACAGTCGAGGCGATCTAAAGAGTCGATGAGAGAATAATATTGTCTATAATTGTTGTGCAAGCAAGATGTAATTTAAAGATGTAGGCCTAACAATTTAGTGATTTTGAGTGCTTAAGGCCCGTAATCGATCTTACAGCCTCCTATTCTGTAAAAGTAATAATTTTCCCCCAATGAATGTGCTGAGTTCTCCTTCGAGAGAGCAGATCTTCCTTACGGGAATCCGGCCTCATATTGGCTGAGCCTGGTTAAGGCCCGCGACTGGGTCCGGAGGCAAGAAAGATCCGACAAAGTAGCATTGTGAGACCGTATTAAATATATTTCTGAAACTCATAATTCGTGATTAATCTATTTGAATTTCCATTAATGTTGGTATTGTTACGCCCTGGTATTCAAACTATCGGTGGCGACTAAAGTTAGAGTAGCTAAGATATATTGCAGGGTCACCAGAAGTTTGATGTTGTCGGTCACTTGTAATAGAACTTATCATGTCTTCCTTTGTGCAAGTGAAGTGTGCGAAGTGTCGTTTCCTGAATTGAGATTTTTTTCCACAAAGTAAAAAAAGATATTATTTTTCTATAATATTGACCTTTATTTTTATGTTTGCTTCTCATGGAGGCCCTCTATGTTTACGCCTCTGCCAAACATAGTTACCTTTCTGGCGTCCATACAACTCCCGGGTGGTAGAACCAATCCTGTATAGTAGGATTATTTAGTTACAGGCATATTCGTAACAAGTACTTTTTTATCAGTCATACAAAGTTTGTTCAACTAAATAGTTTGACACACAGTCGGTATTTTCTGTTTACCAACTCGATACCCACCAGGCTTTAAAGTTTAAAATCATTTCGCCTAGGTAGAATCTCTGGCCTACTCATATTATAAACAAGTCTATGATAAAGTTTTTATTTTTATTTTCCTATAATAATAATAATAATAATAATAATAATAATAATAATAATAATAATTTCAAAGCGTTGAATGTCACATTTAAAATTGGTACTATTTTGTTTAGTAGTATGTCATGGTAGTTGATAAATAATAATATACAATATATGAAGCAATTACAATATTTATTTCAAAATAAATTAAGAGATAGAACACTTTGTACATATAATACTATAAGCAAAGAGGCCTCTCAATGAGCAGTTACTTAACAGCAAAATTTAGAGCCAGCCCACCTGGGACAGTCCGAAAATAGTGGGCGCACTTAATAATGACGACAGCGAGTAGAGGAGTGACGTATTTATGAAAATCGTAGCTATGCTCTGTTCCTTTTCTAGTGTACTCTTAGCAGATGTTATTCCTTCCTTTTGATTTCGTTCGATGTTTTTTCAGCAAACGTTGGAGCCAGCCCACCAGAGACAGTCTGCATACATCAAAGATGGTATACCCTCTAAGATCTTCTTTGATTCACATGGCTATCCGAAAATACCGGGCGCACTTAATAATGACGACGGCGACTATAAGAGTGACTTATTTAGCTATGCTCTGTTCCTTTTCTAGTGTACTCTTAGCAGATTTTATTCCTTCCTTTTCATTTTGTTCGATGTTTTTATTCAATATTAAACATAACGAAATGCTAACATTAATAAAATATATCGGTAATTCTGATGTGGAGTGTACATTCGGGAAATATAGTGTGCTTGTTCAGCACACTCCTGTTTATTTTGCTAAATGTATCTAGATAAACTGTAATCTTAAACGTTGACCCGAAAGATAAGAGATGGTATAAAAAATATATTTTTTTTCTCTTTTGTGGTATAACAACCACCACTTTTATTCATCAATACATCAAGTTATTTTAATTACAGACATTCTGCATTTCAGCCTTTTTGATATTTCACCTTTTTTTTATTTTCTTATTTTTTAAACTTCTCTTGATTCTTATATATACAATAAAATATGCAAATTAGGTTGATCAATATATGTTATATGAAAAATTAAAAAATAAATTTAAGCATAATTCTATGATATTAACATGATTTCAATGTTTAGGCATTAACCAATTGTAACCATTATTAATATAGATTTTATTTGACCAGTATATACCTTCATTTTTTCCACCCTTTTTCATTTTTATATAAAAATATATTACTTTTCATCATTGTACGCTAATGCGATGTAAGTTTACTCATAACACGTTGAGTTATCAGTTATTTTATTTATTTTTTTTTAAATAAAATTAAAAAAAACATACTGCACAACGTCATTTTCATCTCATAGTTTGTATGGACTATCAGTAATTTGTTATTGCTTATTATTTTATACTTTGAAAGTAACTAATAATGGAGTAACAATAGTAATATTAATAGGTCCAGTTCATAAAAAAAATTTAAATTTAAAAAAAAAATTAAAAAAATAAATAAAAATAAAAATAAATAAATAAATAATATAAAATAAAAATAAATATAAATAAAAAAATAAATAAATAAAATAAAATTATTATTTAGTGAACATTTACAGTAAGCCTAGGTTGTTCATGTCTTTAACAATTGCTCTAAACACAATCCAAGGATTTGCACTTATTGGCTTTTTTAACTCAGTTAAAATTTGGATTTTGTAAATAGAATAAACCGCAATTGAATATATCTGATTTTTAAAGTAACACTCGCACCCCAATAAAAGTTCTTTAAATGAACTTTTACTTTTGCCCATTTTTTTTGGAGTATGTTATCTACCTTTTTTCCATAACATTTCGTTTCGAGAACATTCATAAAACATATGTTTTTCATTTTCAATAGCATCACAGTTATTACATTTGTTGCTCATTTTCAGATTCCATTTACATAAGCGTATATTTGTAGGAACAACTCTATTCAGTAATTTATAATTAAGCTGTGCAAATTTTCTATTTTTTCATTTTTTTACTTTACGTGTCCAAACCACATTCCAACTAATTTCCTCATTGAATATATTTTCCCATTTATGTATACTTTGAGGTTGAATAAATTTACTATTGATAAACTTTGAATAAATTTGCTTTGTTTTCATTCTCAATATGTTTTTAATTATGGTACAGTCACCTGTAATATGATTGTCATGTTGATGATTATGTTGTTTAATTATGTTTAACCAAACATTTGGTATAGATTCAAAAAGTGTAGCATATTCACTAAGCCAATTCCTTTTTATACATGTTTTTTTCAATTATTTCCGTCGGGTTCATTAAACAATTAAAATTAACAACGTCTTTGATTTGATTAAAACCTGGCAAGATCCAATTCTTAAAAAACAATGATGTGTTATTACATTTAATTTCCTTATTTCCTCATAGGTTTTGTCTAACAATTTCTTCATAAGTATTAACTACATTGTCGCTATTTTTTTTATTAAATTCAATACAGCATTCAATGACATTAATATAAAAGGAAGGTATACGTTTGAAGATCTCACATTGTTTTATGTTAAAACTTGACAAACCTAAAACTAATCTTTCATTACCAATTTTATTTATGTAGTACAATGGTAATAACTTCCACCTCACATGTTTTCTA
Organism: Anneissia japonica; assembly: GCF_011630105.1. Taxonomy (NCBI): domain Eukaryota; kingdom Metazoa; phylum Echinodermata; class Crinoidea; order Comatulida; family Comatulidae; genus Anneissia; species Anneissia japonica. Next base: position 18,244 of record NW_022707720.1, on the reverse strand, counting down.
GAAAGAAGTCTTCGTGCCCACGCAATTTTAAAAGCCTTGATATGTAGTAAGACATCCGGCATATTTATGCCTCCTTCATTTACTTTACCAATTAACGTTTTTCTTTTAATTTTTTCTTTTTTTTCCCTTCCATATAAAATCATATGTAAGCTTATTTACCTTTAAAATAACGTCATTGGGTACATCAACTATTGACGCATTATAAGTAAGTGGAAACATAGCAAGACTATTTAATACAGTGACTTTGCCAAAAAAGTAAGATCTCTACCCTTCCAAGTACTAAGAAATCTTTCTAACTTCTTCAGCTTGCAGTCCCAATTAAGTTCATTGCATTTTTTGGTTTTGTTATTGTACCCCACATATATTCCTAAAATCCTGTCTGGTTCATTAACCCAAATTAAGTTCCCTGGTTTATCAGTTTTATTTTTATTTTTACCAATCCATATTGCATTCGTTTTTGCTTTATTAAGACACATACCCGATACTTTACAGAAATCGTTAACAATATTTATACCCAATTTTATGTTTTTTTTTCGCACACAACAAAAACAATTGAGACAAGACAGCAAATTATTATATTTCTTTTATAAGCAGAGGCTGGCCTATTATGCGTCTGTAAAGCCGTATCGGGTTGATTTCCTTTTCTATTTCCTTTAGTGGTTTGGCTCCATGATTTTTTTTTTTTTTTTTTTTCTTTTTTTTTTAATTTAGTTGTACTGTATGTGTTGATTTACTTTTCGTTTGTTCCAGATTGTATCTGAAGTACTAATGAAAAATAATGTTTTTATTGGCTATGAAAAATTCCTAAAATTGAAATATAAGAAGAAAGTTGTAAAACAATTATTGGTGGAGATATTACGATAAAAGTGTATATTATTTATAGCAGAGATGATTATTTAGAAGAATGATAATAAACAGTAAAATGCCTAGAATTAGATTAATAATTAAACATGTAATAATTTACGTTATGTCAATTCTACGTTAATAATGCATGTTAGAAAACAATAGTTTTTTGCAAGAGCTTATTGATACTAAAAGATTAGTATTATTGTCAAAAAAATCGTAGTGTTTAGAAAAAAGAGATTATTATATACTGTGCAGTAAAGTTACAAATTATTACAAGTTATTAGAACACTTTGTGCTATCAAAATTAATGATTAAGTATCTAAAACAGTGAACAGTGAAATTTCACTGTTCTCTGATCTAAACACAGTACACACGTGCTAGCACGGACACCATTTGGTGATCCAAAGCTAAATATCAATATGATTTATTCTTATTTATTTACTCTCTTTTTTCGAATGTACTCTTCATGATTTTTAAGCATGAAATAAAAACAAACAAACAAACAAACAAACAGTTTTTATTGAAGTCAGAATTGTGCATCGTAATTCTCTCTAACTTCTTCACTTGCCGCATCATCGTTTTTCCTGTTTGTTTACTGACAAAAAATTGACAACATTATTTCAAAATATCTAGTGTCTGTGTTTTCAATTAGACGGTATAAATCAAATAATGGCCTCAAAACTAACAATCGTTATTTTAAGTTAGCATATTTTATACCATTTATTTAAAATTGATTTAAAAAGTTATTTTTTACATCATTTAAAAATCAATGTCTGTTTTCAATTATGTACTCTCTTTCCGTTGGTGTTCGTTCGGGCGTAGCATGCACATTTACTTGCGAAAGCTGTAAAGCTTCTTATATCGGTGCAACTGGTGGATTAAAAAAAAAGAACGAAACTCTTACATTAATAAAAACAGATTGGTGATTCCGATGTGGAGCATACAATTTCGGCAAATACAGTATACTAGTTCAGCTTACCTTTTTTCAAAATATCACAAGCAAAGACAAGAAAATATCATCTTAAACTTTGACCCCAAACGTATAAAACAGTTTAACATTTGTCTAATTAAAAAATAAATCGGGTCTTAGAATATAAAAATATTGTCATTGCTTTTTATCTTCTTATCTATTTATAAATAAATTAATCAATAAGCTTTTCTCTTTATTTTTGTAATGTAGGGTCACATTTTCTAAAGATGGGTACCATTCCATTTGTGTAATTCAGAATATTGGTCTTTTCTTATTGGATAGGATATTTCATTAAGTGGCTGTGTTTGTTTTGCCCAAACATGCACACGCAAGTCAATTAATATTAACAAATGTATTTGTTGAAAGAGGGCGGTATATACTTTCTCTAAGGGGACGTTCTGTTTATCAGCTCCTTAAAATTTTCAATAAAATCTTAGATTACGCTTGAAATTTTACAGCGAAAATTATACAAATTATTTTAGTATTCTCAAGGAAAGTCAAGGTAAAACGTACTTTTATTTCTTGTGAAAATAGTAAGAATTCCCAACGAAATGACAACGATGACAGCTCAAACGTCCCGCCTGAAGATCATGTGACCCCAGACGCGGGTACGTACCTGTGACGTTTCTAATAAGGTGAAACCAGTGTTTATGAAGGTTGATGAAGTGAACACAACAGGAGATTCGTATGTGGAACCTCAGGATAACTTCAATGAAAACTGTTGAATGCCGAAATATAACATATATACAGCGCATTAAGAATTTATGGAGACTTTACATAGACTCACATCAAGACAGAGTTTGCCTAATAACAACTGGTGCAAACATCCGAGGAAGGAATGTGCCAATATATAATAGGAACTCTTACCTACCGTACGATACGGTGCTACCCGTATTGCTGTAGACCTACCACTATCGGTAGCATACGAAGAAATTAAAACATCTCTTATGCGTTTTAGGGGACCGTACAACGTATGAGGCTGAAAGTCGATGGGCAATTGACAAGTTGCCTGAATGGAGATCGGGTGCTTTACGCGGAGACACTTAAAACACCATTATAAAGGTTTATAAATGTCTTAAACTTAAAAAAAAACAGAATAAGAGAGTGAAGTGCAGGAAATGTTTGAAGTACGGACATAATGCTAAAACATGTTCATGCCAGCCCGTTTACATTGCCTATTGGTTATAAGGTCATCAAATGGACCAATGCAGCGCAGACAAACTGTTGCAAGATGACTCAAGCGGAAAGATCATACAAGAGAAGTTGGAACGTGTCGTAGAGGAAAAGAGCGTAGTCACAATGAAGATGAATCACCATCCAGCGAAAGCGAGGATAGTGAAGAAGACGATCAAAAGCAAAGTGAACCAATAAATTAGAACCTGGCCAACAGAAACAAAAGAAGATAACAAGCTTCATCAAATCATCATCTTGGTTTAATAAGCAAGTGAAAGAGAAAGAAAATAACAAGAATGAATCCAAAGACCAAGCGGAGTCAGAAAAAAATCTCCCCAACAATGTCTGGAACGAAAGTCGACGAAAATCAAGCAAAAGTAAGAAAAACAGAAAAACCAAATAATTTGTAAAAAAGGAAAGAAAAATAAAAACAAAATAAACAAACAAAACACATTCGATTTATGCCTTAAGTGATAAATTTACCATTGCTGTAATATAATCGTTAATATTATCATTACCAATCCAATACAATGCTCACTTTTACTGGTTGCCCTAAAGATGATGTCTTTGTCATCATTTTTAACATACTGCAAATATTGTCCTTTTCGTTATTATAGATATCATCATATAGATGCATGTATTTATGTGTATGTATTATGTGATGTGTATATAGTATGACATTTTTATCAACATTATGGCTAGTATCCTTATAACAGCATTTGTTAAAATGCTATGGCATGTTCAATAATTAGTTGTGTCAGTAAAGTTAGCCGTTTGATGTTTACGTACGTCAATGATTAATGCAATCTGTATTTTTCTTTAAAAAAAAAACACACACACACACATCCGACCGTATCAATAACGCCAACATTCATTTCTCGTTTCCTTAAACGTAAGAGATGTACGTAGCATAAACAAAGACAGACACTGAAGTGGTGTAAAGATCAGAAAGCTGATGTCATATATCTACAAGTCTGAATTATTCAAACAAATTTATTTATTATGAAATGGTATTTGTACGCATAGCACAAATAATGTGGGAGTATACATTTTATTTAAAAAAAAAGATTTAAAATTTAAAAAAAAAGAAATGAGTGTATTGATAAGAATGGAAGATACATTATACTAAAAGTTGAAATAAATAGTAAAATATGTTCTTGTAAATGTATATATGCTCCTAACAATTGTAAAGTGAGAAGAACATATTTCAGAGAGTTAAATAAGACTGTTTAAAATATGGTAAACCTCAAATATGAATATAATTTTCATCAGTAGGGATGTAAATTGTATCCTCGATAGCAAATTGGGATCAAAAGAATAGTTTAGACAGAAAAGATGCATCTGTCTTCACACAAATTATGAAAAAAACTCACGATTAAATATGCCTGGAGATGTAAAAACCCTCAAAATACCCTATTTAACTGGCGTAGGAGATGATGCCAAATTTATAGAAGACTTGACTACTGGTTGATTTAAAAAAAACATTCATGGCCATAATGAAGTTATATCCTGTGATATAAGACCAGCCATCCTGACTGAACATCAGGCAATCTCAATTAAAATTGGGTTTGATAATTCTAAAAGGGGTCCAGGATATTGGAAATATAATAATAACTTATTTTTCAACACTGCTTATCAAAGTGCTATTAGAAATGTTATTATTAAAACTCAAAACAATAACAAAAAAACCCCTCTTAGCCCATATTTACTTTGGGAATTACTAAAAGTCAGAGATTAAAAGAAGTTTCTATTTTCATGGCAAAATTTAAAGAAAAATAAACTAAGAAAATGTGAAACTACACAACCAAATAAAACAGCTAAATGATTCACTTGGAAACAATGTTAGTAATTCAAATGAAAGCATTGAGGAAGAAATTGAATAAAAAACAAAAATACTGAAAAATATGGAAGGCAAACGTAGCACCAAATATTTTTCTCAGTTTAGAAAAAAAGAACGGAACGGAACGAAACAACATATCAAAGGTATACAAAACTCAGATGGTGCTGTGTTAACAGACACAAATACAATTCTACGAGAGGAAGTCAAATTTTATAAACATCTATATACAAATAAGGGGATACCCCCTTAAGGAAATAAACATCTACATAGATAAAGTATAAGTAAACTGTTTATCTGAGGAAAAAAAGGTGTATGTGAAGACATCGTGACTAGAAGAATGTAATGAGGCAATACAAAAAATGAAGTTAAATAAAGCCATAGGATGTGGAGACTTACCGATGAGTTTTAATTTTATTTTTGGAAAGAAATTAAACAAATTGTTTGTAATGCAATTAAAGGGATAGCCTATCCAAATATATTACTTAACTGGTGTAAACTAGCTTATTTGATCAATCATTCAGTACATTGCATCAACATGTAACATATACTGTTTCTGAGAAAATAAAATTTGAACGTTAATTTTACAACAATTGAAGATCGCCATTTTGAGCTAATGGCAGCTTGTTAATGACGTCTTACACGGCCGACGTAATTTTGTGTTTCCCGGTTGCGATTTTTTTTCCCGTACGAAACATTTACATGAAACTCCACTCGGGCCGTCTCGGCTGAATCGACCCGAAAATCTCATTGCAGAATTCAGGAGGTCAAAAGGTCATCAACAGATAAACGTCTACAAAACAACTTCTGAGAGAACGTCGCTGTCTATTTTTTAAAAATACATCGATGTTACCGTGTTAATACCAATGGGTCGTTTAAAATGACATATAATATTTGATTAAGCTGCACGAGTAATGAAAAGTGTTATTTGAACTTGAGTTACATACTATGACAATTTTAATTTTTTAGTTAGGCCTGGGTTTGATGTGTATAAGAGACAGCTGTATTGACAATGAAGCCCTTTATGATATCTGTTTCCGTACATTAAAGCTAACCACACCAACATACGGTGACTTGAACCATCTTGTATCTGCTACCATGAGCGGCGTCACCACTTGTTTGAGGTTCCCTGGTCAACTGAATGCCGATTTGCGAAAATTGGCTGTCAACATGGTTCCATTCCCACGTCTGCATTTCTTCATGCCTGGTTTCGCACCATTGACCAGCCGTGGTAGCCAGCAATACCGTGCGCTCACCGTCCCAGAGTTGACACAGCAGATGTTCGATGCCAAGAACATGATGGCTGCTTGCGAC
>NW_022707720.1:6574-11609 GCF_011630105.1 Anneissia japonica | reverse complement strand
GTTATGTATGTGTACCATCCAAGATGGCCGTCGTAGTAAAGCGCCACCTTCAGGCTTAGTATACATATTATTACCATAAATAAGCCCTCTGACTGACTATTATTTCATTAATGATAATGAGTAATGGTAATATCAAATTTTTAAAATATCTATCCAAAACGAGGCCAAGTGGAGCATCTTATTTAAAAATACAGTACCAAGGAATGAAAGTTAAAATCGTGTACATTACACCCATACACCGCAACGCTCGAGTTTCAAACATATGGGTAACTAGCTGTACTGAACTTTCTGTGTAAATTGAAGGCGCAATTGCAAATGATGGTGCTTAGGCGAAATTTGATTGGCTAAATCTATGGCTGCCATTTTGGATGGTACACACACATAGCTCTGCGTATTTCGAACATCGAATACATTGCAGTTAGCGCTCTAGTATTCTTAATATATCTCTATGTCGTGAGCAAAGATCGTATAGCGTAGCGGCGCTATACGATCTTTGGTCACGAGTGTAGTCGCGGGGAAAAAGATCGATCGACCGAAAAGACACTATAAGCAGAAAAAAAACAATTACGTGATTGTTTAATTTAACAAAGTGGTTTTTTGTACAGCTATCGGCTGTACAAATTGAGTTCAGCGAGAAACGTAAGTTTCCATAGGCTACCTATAAACCCACCTACTCTTCTGAAGAAATGACTTGTGAATTTGAGACGGGACAACCTTGTCGTCAGTAAACATGTTGTTGTCTGTTCCGAGCATTTTGAGCATGTTGTTTATTTAATCGGCGTAGAGCCAGTTCCTCTTCTGTATATTCAGGTTCAAAGCTATAACCCTCGTAAAATGACATAATCAATAATATAAGGATGATTAAAAACAAAATACTTCAGAAGATCAAACAGTCCGAGGTTTGTATGGAGCTGCTGAGAACGGATCGAAAGAACAAACTAGCATACTGCGCATGCGGTGTAGGTACTTGATCAGCGGCCGATCTTTTATTATCATCGCAACATGACTTGCTTTTAATTTTATTTATCGGTTTTTAAACAATAAAACCATTACTTTCCTTTTCAGTATTGTTCAAGCTTATAATTCTCAATAGCCATAATTTTTGTTCATATCAATAACAAATGAGCGCACAGTTCAACTATTTGGGAGTGATCTTCCCCTACATTGCCAATGTAATTGTTGGTTAAAATTCAATGAAGCCTTACGGTCGGACGTATATGACGTCACAGAGCTCTAAATATGGCGATTTCAAGTTAGCACAGGGCTCGTACATAAAACCGATTTTCTTTTAAGTTAGTTTGTTTATCAAAATTCAAGTAACGTATTATGTATTATTATTATGTAAGTAACAATACTGAGGCTATTAAGACGTGGTCTAGGCCTTGGCTTTAACGAGTGTTATTTTAAAAATTAAATGAGCCATACACAGAAACGGGGTGTAATACATTTATTATAAAAAAAAAAAAAGGGGGGATAAACAATTATTAGAAAATTGTCGTTCTATCACATTACTAAAAACGGATTACAAGATTTTAACACAAATTTTATGTTCAAAACTTAACAAAGTAATTGAAAGTGTTATTAACAGTGACGAAAGAGGATATTAAAGGGCGCTTTGCTGGGGAAAATGTTCGGCTAATTTTTGATGTTCTTCATTATACGGCTAAATAGGAAATGGAAGGTGCTATTCCATCCCTTGATTTTAGAAAAGCGCTTCGATTCTGTGAATTTGTATTTAAGGTATTAAAAGAAATTAATTTTGGAGACTCTTTTCATAAACGGATTAATGCAATTTACAATAAGACAGAGTGTGTCATTGTAACACGGGCCTTGATACTATACCTTCTTTTTATTTTAATGTTATTAAATGCTGTGTCGAATTAAATAATACCAATAAATATTGTGTAGTTATTAAACAAAGTTATTCCCACCAATATGTAACTATATAATTTGAAGCTAAAAATATTAATACATGTAACAACTGTGGTGAATTGGGGGATGAAAAACACATGTTATTTGAATGCATAAGTATTAATATGTTATGGAAAAAAGTAGAGAATATTTTCAAAAACCTTTACAACAGCAATAGTTCTTTTAAAGAACTCATCTTGGTTCTTTAAAAGTAGTTCTTTTAAAGAACTCCTCTTGGGTTGTGACAGTAAAATTAAGAACCAAATATATTTCATTGCAGTCTACGCTATTTATAAAATTAAAATTTTAACTAAGCGACGAACCATTGAATAGCGTTTAAGTAAAATTATTGTAAAAGATATGAACGCAAGGCTTATTAAATAAGCTCTTTTGACTGTTTAATAATTTTATGCCATTTGTTTTTATTATTATTATTTTTAATATTATTATTATTATTATTATTATTATTATTATTATTATTATTATTATTATTATTATTGTTATTATTATTATTATTAATATTATTGATCGGATGGTAAAATTTCAATATCATTACCATCACCAGTAATATTGTCAACATAATGCGGTACCTCTTTGGTTTGCTGTTGGTGTAATTTTAAGGAAATTAAAAAAAATATATGTATGTGATGTATATAGATAATTAATACATACGTAAATGTGTATGCATATAATTATGTATGTGTGAATATATATATATATATATATATATATATATATTATATATATATATATATATATGTATATATGCCTATGTATATATATATATATATATCATATATGTATATGTATATGTTTTGTATTTGTATTTATATGTGTGTACATGTATGTGGGTGTGTGTGCATATATGTGTGTCTGTGCATGTGTGTATATGTATGTGTAATGTATTGAGTTTTTTATATATTGAAATATTTAATTGTCTTCAGAAATCGTAGATGGAAAGTATCACCTTCATTATAGAAACTAAATAATTCGTACCTTCCTTTATAATCAGACATAATATCTAAGATTGCTGGCATGCAGTAGATATATAAGTAAAACATGCTCTGTCCTTAGTCACATCTTTCAATTTTAGTCTGATGGTAGCATATTGATGTAAGCCTCCTCCTGATGAACTACTACCTAAGATTTGTCATAGGTCTTTGTAAGTAAAACAATAAGCCTGCGGTTTAGACTATTTTTTGATTATTATTTGAATTTAGATGTTATTGAGGGAATATTCGTCAGTAATATGTGCATAACGCAAACAAATTTGAAATACAATTAGTTTGCTAATCAATTTGTTTGACTATTTTTACCCTATAATGTTTATCGCTGTTTCTGTGTGATATACAGTGTCTGTATCTGAGTGGTGTAAAGTCCTTTAGTTTGTTTCCTTAGGCATCCTCATCAAGGCGTCTTGCTGCAGTGGTGGTCACCAATGCAATAATGTTTCCAAGACATTGTACGTCATTAATGGTGGATCTGCGTCAACCAGTTTTTACTCTGACAATTTTGTGGAACTTCGATGCTATTATAATGATAACATAGTGTTCAACAGCGGGTATGTGTTACCGTTCTCTAGGTTTCGATTGCAGAACTCATCCAACCTATTCACTGTCGTCATCTCCAGTATTACAACGGGAACAAATGGAACGTATAGATGTTTAGTCCTTGAGACACTTGGTCGTTACAACATCACTATAAAGTTAAAATTACACGGTAAAGCATAATTAGGTTGCTTTTTTTCTTTTGTTCAAATTATAAATAAATCATCTTAAAATACAATTAGTATAACAAACAGTTAAACACGATTAAGTTACACATTTTAAACAGTCACCATCAAAGTTACATGTATTAAATTGATTTTTTGTTTTAATAATGAAACTCCATCATTTTTTTAATACATTTACAATAATAGGCCTATTTGTTTATTTTTAGGCACTCATTTTACAGGAAATTGAATGAGAATATTTATATTATTTTAAATGTATTCCTCAAAATGTTCTTTGTTCCAAATAACATTCAATTCCGTTATTTCCAAATAGAAATAAGTCATTGGGTTTTAGATTATGTGTATCCAACAATTATTAGAATTCTTTGTGTAATCAATGTTAACAATTTTACCTTATAATAGCATTACAATTTCTGTAGTTCTGTAAATACCTATTTATAACGTAATTTTAGAACTAAACTGTAGTTTTGTAGACTAAGCTTTGCGAACGTTATAATACTGTTTTTTTTTTGTTTGTTGCGAATATGTTCAAATATCTTCTCAATAAACTACAGACATATAAAATTCAAATTGTCGTTCGATTTAGGTTTTTTTTTTTTTTTTTGGGAGCACTGAAGAATGTTGTTCTAAAGCATAACAATTGGTCGGAGGGCCAAAATGATTTTTTGATTTAATTCTGAGAGCTAAAATCTTCATGCACTGTTTTTCTACCACTTATTCTCAGTTTTGATATTACTTTTTACTGATGATCGGTGTCGAGCCATAAAAAAACAATGTTTTATTTTTCCAATGATGTTTGGCGGGCCGTTTTCAATTCATTTTCGCGCGCCGCCAAAAAAAAAAAAAAAAAAAAAAGCATTGACAGGCTCGCGAGCAGCACTTTGCCAACCTTTCTTCTAAAGAGGATTGGTCGATTTTGAAGAAATTAGACCTAGTTTTGAGAAATTAGATCCAGGGCTAGACTTTAAAAAGTTAAACCTACCTTTGAAATATCGGACGTAAATTTTGACAAATTAGACGTTGGAGAAACTAGGCGTAGGTTTTTTTTTTTTTTTTTTTTTTTTTTTTTTTTTAATAGATATTGCTTTTATAAAATTATTGTACGTTTTGATTTGAACATTCGCTTTTGTCACTTATGGATCCTTATAGTTCATATTATATTTTTTGCTAACTTACCTAAAATGTTAGTATTTTAACAAATCAAAGCCTCAAATACTAACTAAAATCGTTTTTGTTTCTAGTGGATGAAGTTCAGCTTTCTGTTATCCCTATTGCACCAATTGACGGAAACAACACCAATTATGCCACAAATGGCTATGTTGTGCTAAAGTGTCAAACCACATCTCCCTATCTTTATACCCGTCTCGAATTTCATTTTAATTCATCTATGGA
>NW_022707720.1:0-6312 GCF_011630105.1 Anneissia japonica | reverse complement strand
GGCTTATTAAATCGATTTTAGAGTATACTAATATGTAAAAAATACAATATAATTGTTTTTTCTCCCTGTCGAATTGTGCTTTTTCGGCCCCCTCGCTGGCGCCACCCCTGGACAAAACATGTTATGCTTCCGCATAACAAGTTTGGATTGGTCACATGTTGAGTTGGAGTGACACAATGTAAGGTTCATTCGTGGGTATCTAGCTACATAACACGTTTCGATTAGTCACATGTTGAGTTGGAGTGACACAATGTAAGGTTCATTCGTGGGTATCTAACTATTAATAGGATATCTATACTTATTTATTGCTTTTCAGCTCAATACACTCAATTTGTCATCACCAATGTCATCAACACTACACAGTTTCTTTTTTATCCATACAAACTTAAAAATGACCTTTGGTCGCTTTAGTCGGCATTAGGATAACTGAGGTCTAATACACAGCATAATGTGATGGTAAAATACTTGTTATATTATTATTAAAAGTATGTCATAATTATTATTATTACAGCGTCAACACATTTTAATTCTCCTACGTTGATGTTAAACACCTATCGTAAGTATTAAAGAATGTTGATATTTATTAAATACAGTACAAATAGGCAATAAAACATGTAAAAACTCAAAAATCAAATCCATAAATAAATTTCAGCGCGGCATTTTCAATTCGTAAGCTAAGACTGATTAGCTAACTGAATAAATGTTATATTTCTGAACAGGTTGCAAGAGCCTTGAGCCAATTAGATCCGTACGCATTGAAAACGTCACAGCTGACAGTTTCATTCTAAAATGGGAGTCGAACACCATCAGTGACTGCGTTGGGACTATATTATTTGTTGTTGAGTGTATCACTCCGCTGCCAAGTATTTGCAGTAAACCAATCGAAATTGAAGGCAGTAACTTTTCACAGAAACAGAGCCTGTCTTTTGAAAATTTGAACCCTGGGACTGTGTACGGTTTCGTAATCTATGTAAGGAATCATGATGCTGAAAGTGGAGGCTCGTATATCTTTAGCAGAACAAAAGATAATAATAATAACTACACCGTATATATGCCACAGTCATACAGGTCCACAAGTAAGGAACGGTTTTCCAAGATCGTTTTGTAGAAAATTATTTGCAATGCTATTCTTAAATTTTATTAATAAAGACAAACATTGTCTCATAGAAGTCAAAGAGCTTATAATTGGATTTGGTATAGCACAGAATTCAATTCAGTTTTAACATTAAATATATTCTTTACTCAAGTTAGCAAGGGCTATAACTGCGTCAACGCAACACATTAATTATAATCAAAATAAAACAGTAAATACAAAAATAGAAAAATAAATAAGAGAAAGAGAATGTGTATAGGGTAGAGAGAAATTCGTGTAAGTCACAAAGACTACCGTATATAATTGAATTCAATTTCAATTTCACATTTTTGTTCTTTACCTAATCAATAAAGGGCTAATAGCTGCTTCATCATAACACAGTAATCATAATGCAGATATAAAGTGAATACAAAAGTACAATGACAAAACGAAACCGGATTTTTATGAGGGTTGGTAGAAAGTAGATTATTACTAAAAGAGTTAAGAGAAAGTGAATATGTATAAGGTACAGAAGAAGTTGTTACGTGGAAATGGTAATTGTCGGTTTTGAAATACAGAGATGAACAGTTTTTTTGTTTTCAGTTTTGGTAGGAAGTGGGTGATCATGGGATTTGACAACTTAACACCTATGTTTCGTTTTAAGCGGGATAATGGTTGAACAGAATATCAAATTTAATTAAATAAAAACACAAAACAAATGAAAATACGAATAATTACAATGTTTAAATACATCTATATCAATAAAATAATATAAATCTTCGATAATAAGGAGTGAGAACTGAGCAAATTATATTTAGCTTAGAAAAACCACCATCACACCACAGCTCTTTGCTAACATTTATATTTATATTTCTTCTTTTTATACTCAGTAAATGAAAATAATTTTACCGTAACTGAAATTGCATCGATCGTACTTGCATTCCTTGTCGGATGCATTACTGCTGGTTGCATTATTTACATATCAACGGTAAGCCTCCATCTTGATGCATCATTAAATTTGTAGTCCTCTTTTGACTTTCCGACAAAGGAAACACATATCAAACAAACAATATATACATATAGGCCTATCCTGTACTTTATTTATTGATAAGTATAGATATTAAATCACATGGTATTAAGACACACCTGTACTAGTGAAAATTTAAAATAGATATTTTAACTAAAACGAAATGGTCGCAATTTAAAACAGAACCGCACTATGGAGAAAGATAATTAAGCTCAGGAGACCTTCAAATGGACGTTCGAATTGAGTAACTGATGAACAGCGAGGCCATAGTTGTGGTGGAATTTGTATTTTCATAATTCATATTCTACGAATTATCGTGATAAACTTAGAAAACAATCCTAATTTAGTTAGTTATATAGCAACCACTAAATTAGTCATTTATTCATAAAATAAAATGTTATTTACTTGGTCTATTATCCTATCTTGTTTCATTTATACTAACTGTTATTATCTTACAGCAGACAGGCATATGCTGGAATAACAAGGATAAATCGGTAAGTCTCGGGTTTGATTCTGACATATAGAAGTAAACAAGGCATTAACTTTATAAATTAATTATTGAATTTTATTCGTTGCTCGTAATAATTATTGAGGGCTCACTCCAATGCTAAACTTACGCAGTAAGTTATAAAAGGTAATCTATATACAGTTCTGTTAATTATCAAAATTATAATTTTCATATTACCAAAAATCCTGACACAGCTTTAGGTTCCATTTTTAACACGTTGGCTGCCAGCGACGAGTATACTCGCTCACAAGGTGTTGCTGAGGGCGCCAGGAACGAGTATACTCGTCAAATCGGGGGAAACATTCTAGCGTTTATAACTTCTTTATTATACATTGTAGAACCACAGACTCAACGGCTGGTAGTTCGGGGAAGATACACCTAGACGATAACGTACAAATGACATATGTATGTCTGTTGTGTTATGTTGCCGGTAGTACACTCGAGCGATACAAGTGGGGGCGCCCTTTGAACATATACCAACTCATGCAAAAAGCGGACGAGATAACTCGCACTTGGCATATTCAGTAAAAAGTTCTATCACAGTGCCATCGACGAGCATACTCGCCCTCTAATATTTTCCCGCCAATTTATTAGACACTTCAATTTGATGACATATGACTAGATAAAATTTCAAAAAAGTATGTTTGTACATGTAAACTTGTTTTGGCACACGGGAATTAAGGAACCTTAAAAAAAGGTCTGGCAGTCAACGTGTTAACCACATTTTTAGACTGGTTAATCTTTCTAGCTAAAAGGTAGCTGGTATCCAGGGTCTACTCAGAAATACATAAAATGGTAATAATCATTCCCAACCCGAGGCTTAAAGAGTGAAGGTGTTTGAGTCGTGAGAAAAAAAATATCTTAGTTTCATATCATTTGAACCCAAGACATAATATAGGATTAGAGAGGACCTTTGCTGGGCCAGTAATAGTTCCTAGTTCTCCTACACACTTTTTTAAAGGACCACTCCACAAACAAGCCCCTCGGAATCAAATGGTTATGGTTTGCTGTGGCTTTGCAGGGGCGGATTTAGGGGGGAGAGGGCCGGCCCCGGCCCACCCACTTTTGGAATGTAAAAAAAAGAAAGAAAAAAACTGATCGCCCTAAAAACGCCCCAGACTTATTTTCGGGCTTCTAGAGCACAACAAAAATTCGCGGGGGCATGCCCCGGACAACCTAGGCTAGTACTATCTCGATCGGTCCCACTTTCCCCCCCTCCCCCCTCCTTTTGAAAATCTCTGGATCCGCCCTGCTTTCTCTATTATCAGGATCAGAATCATATTTCATGTGTCTTTTTGAAAAAGAAATGGAGCACAATTACTCTAAACATTCACAAAAGTTAAAAACAATTTACCTAAACTACTGAATAATATTTAACTATCATGCAGCCAACTATGAGTTGTTAATTACTAATAATAATAAAAAAAGTATGGAGTATGGTAAAAAAGTCTTCAGATTCTACACATGAGGTTCTAAAGCGCAGCCCAGATCTTACTAATTGTGTAGGTGGTTGGCGTAATTTATGATAGCGGTCGCCTTTTTCATTATTCGGTTTTTATAAAAAATCATCAGTGGAAATAATTCCATAGAACAATTTACAAGCCTTATTAATAATGACTTTTAACTTTCGTAAGTTCCCTTTCTTCCACTGAACCAAACCAAACAACCATACATTATTGCAGTTTGCACTACGAACGTCTTATCTACTTGGGAACCACTGAAATTTTTAATGAAATACAATCTTCAAAGTGCAAATCTTTATTGATTTTTCTTCACTACAGACGTGAATATTATTGGTTTGTTCATTCCTTAAAACTTGTGAGCAAATATCGTTGTATTATTATTGTATATCATAATAATTATGTCTGTCTACTACCTCCCTAAAACACTCACAGAATAACAATTTGGATTCGACAAATTACCAAACATCAATAACTCATATCCAGAACCCAGTCTTCGAACAACCACCAGGCCTACATACACCGTGTGAAACGGTCTTAAACGAGTATACTAGTACGACATCCATGTACCATGACATTGGCGGACAGAAGTATGACACGACCATCCAACGCTCTGCGGCTGCAGGTGGCTCAACGTCAAGATGCCGAGATGTTGATGACGATAAGACCTATCACGTGATTAAAGATCAGAATCTTGTCTACCATTCGGTATATTAAATACGCTGACAACCAAAAATTATTGAAAATTATAACACTTTTCAATATTGAAAAAAAAAAAGTTATTTTGTCATGATATCACTATTAGAAACATTATAAACCTACTCGATGACTTTCATTATACAATGTATTATAATTATTGTTTCAATTTTAGTCTGCAATTATTCGA
This sequence comes from Anneissia japonica, assembly GCF_011630105.1. NCBI lineage: Eukaryota > Metazoa > Echinodermata > Crinoidea > Comatulida > Comatulidae > Anneissia > Anneissia japonica. The sequence continues at coordinate 1,359 of NW_022707720.1, read as the reverse complement.
AATTTATATATTTTACATTCATTAATTTGTTTAGAAAAAGCAGACGATAACCACTGATTTCACAATAATTTTATAATAAGAACAGTTTTAGTTAAGAATATAACAAAGTTATTTCGTTATACAATCCTCAATTTAATGATAATTAAGATATTTTTAGAGTTAAGCTTTCCGGCTTTCTGTGTCACGTGCTACTATAATTACACTATTACACTATTTTATTATGATGGTTTCATAGGTTCCTCGTTACTAATGAAGCTACAGATTGCCTTGTAAGGTGCTTCTACGTGATATATTGAATCTAAAAAAAAAAAAGCTAAAGTAGTTGTTCTCACGCCGCTATAATGATTTGTAAAAGTGAAGATATGATCAAAACACAACAAGGAACATGAAACTTAAAATCTCAACAATGCGCTGACCTCTGCATTTGTTGTTTCGAAAATCACTGAAAGTGTTAATAAAATGAATGCTAATCAAATTGTATGTATTAATCATTAAACATTTACAAGGTGTTCATGCTTACTTATCAAGAGTTTGTCCAGGATTCGAGTTTGTATATGTTTCAATTCTTGTCACAATGCTGGTGCAGATGTAAATCAACATTAATTTTACAGAAATGGCTGACAATTGATATGAACCTAAAAAATGAAATCTCTCAGAGTTTGTGTCATAGGCCTATATCAGATTTGTATGAATAGTTTATTATTACCGTAGTTTATTGTATAAAATCGTTCTTAGGTCGATTTTAAATTATGAAAAATCTGTCATCGTTTCTTGTGTTACTGTGTGCTAAAAACTACCAAGAGAATCATTTCACTTATTCTTCTTTTGTTAGTTTCATTTATCCGAAAGTACGGTATCACTGTTGTGAGGACACTCCTATCAGGGAGACACTTCCTCCCCGAATATGTTCCCTTAAAATAGGATTTTACTATTATTTGATATTATAATTCTGTCAAAACCTTCTCGCTATCGCATTTTCTAGTGTGACTGAAGGAAAATTCTCGTCTTGTCAGATGCCCCTGAAGCGTAGGTGCATTGTGGGATGGTAAAGTTAAGATGCAGTTATCAATAGTAGGGTCTACTTCACTAGAATACAAACATTACACCTAAAATCTAAACTTCAAAACTATACTTTAAACAGACGGAGAAATAAAAACTCCAAACAACAAATAATCAAAGAAAACTGCTATTGCAATTGTTTATTTTGTATCACATTGAGTTGAGCATATGAGATAACGACCACTGGCCTTCCCTTACATACAAACAATTCAACGCTTGCCTTATAAATCAATATTTGAATCATTTGTGCATACAAATTACTTGTCTACTCTGAGGATTCCTTAAAAAACAACGCCAACC
>NW_022707719.1:0-1114 GCF_011630105.1 Anneissia japonica | reverse complement strand
TGGAGAAGTAATCTTGATAAAAAATATCTTCCCTTTCAGATTATTCAATTATTGAGGAAAACCAAAGTCTAGAAATATATTTACTTGAAAATTTGGATTTTGAGGGTGCTTGAATAAAATTTAAATTACACTGTAACATCTACCATTAAATAGATGAATCTCAAGTTGGTCCGATGATAATGATGGCATTTCTACTGTGTGTAATTTTTATTCCATTGAAGATATGACGTTTCCATTTTACATGTCCTGCATTAACAAGTGCCCCCCCCCCCCCACCACTTCTATAACAAGTGCCCCCCCCCCCCACCACTTCTATAACACGGTGGTCTAGGCTTCATTCGTGTTAACCAGTGCCACTGAGCGAGATTTGTTAAGTACACTGTATGTGTTCTGAGCTTCAGTAGCAACAAAATATTCATGCTTAAGTCAGGACAAATAACTTTGGTTCTGATTCTTTTAACAGCATCAAGCTTGTTATTCTTTTGAGTTTGTTCAATTATTATTGTTCATGTTTTTTTTTTACCCCTGGGGAAAGCATTCTTTAATGAAATTTATGAATACATTTCAGTTCCAGCTTCACTGCTTCCTGTGTTCAATTGTTATCATTAACTATTGTTAGTTACTGATCCGTACCATTGGTATTTGCATTTGCTATTTCCATTTTAATGTGATGAAATCAATATGCAAATTGCCAACGCCCATAAACTGTTTAGGTTATACGTAGCAGTAGTATATGTTTTGCCTACAAATACTCCTTATCATGGGGGTACAGTAGGCTGGAATAGTGAATGCACCCTCACTCCCCCACACGCAGCAAATTAGTCTAACTAAATGGATTAAAATACTAAATATGACCATCTAATCTAATCTAATCATATTTATTTATATAGCGCCTTTCTTTGCAGATACGAAGCGCTTCAAGTTGACCATTAAGTTTTCATTGGAATATGGATTTAGTACATTCTCAATTTTCACAAAACCAACCTGCCCCTGCTTACTCCTCTATAGCTCTGAGTCCTAATCTCTTGCATTATGAATCAGAAGTGTTTAAATTAGGCTTGTGCCCTAGCCTTCAGATCTTAAAGGTTAACAGTATCATTAATTTAACAAATAC
>NW_022707718.1:0-2021 GCF_011630105.1 Anneissia japonica | reverse complement strand
TGCTTAATTAAAACACCTTAACTGTTACTGGTACCGGTATTGGGTATTTATATTGCGCCTTTTCCTTGCGGTTATGAAGCGCAAGCCAAGCCTCAATAATCCAGGAAAACAATGGTATTCATAAAATCAGTCATTATTCGGGAATCCCATGCAATAAAATAGTACAGTCACACAAATACATCAAAATACGATAAATATAAAAATATAAGTAGGCCTATATAAAATTTGAATTATTTCAAATTTTGAATTATTTCTAACATTGCAAAATTAAAAAATTAATACAATTAGGAACACAACAATAAATATAACAACATAATAACAACAACACAACAGGAAAACAGCATTCAAGCAATGGTTAAAGCAACAACTAATCCAACTTTATTAGGAATTAAATAAATAATGCTAATATTACTTAAATAGTAGGAATAGATTGTTTTGAACAATTGAAATTTCTTTACAAGTAAGCTTGTCATGATTTAAATCATGCGTTTTGTAACTGCTGTATAACCATACAATGCTATGTAACTTGCGTTCTATACCGTGTTGCAAACATTTTTTATGATTATAGGTCTGCACTATTTGAAACCCAATGAAGGCATTTGATAATGTCCTCATCGATATTGTGACATTTGTTTTTAGAAATGTACAGCCGTCATGTTGCTTATCTGTCGAAACGTATCTTTTAAAACTTACCTGTTAAAACTTGAAGTGCAATTTATTAACTGCATTGATTTGTTACCTCATCTCCTATGAGCATCGATGAATGATCAGTCGATGCATGACGTCAGGTCTACACACATACCCACACACACACCCACACACACACACACACCCTACTAGTGAATGCTGCATATTTTTGAATGTAAAAAAAATGATTGCCCTCTCGGGAGGTTGGACAAAGCAAGATGTTTACTATTTTACTTTTCTGCACCGGCGAAGTTCATATAATTTATGAGAGCCGAGGAACAGTTGAAGGTTAATGGAATAACTAAACGTAAAGCAACACACAGGAAAAAAAACACCATACATTTTTTTTTACAAGAACCCATTTTTAATAACAACACTGACTCAGGCTGAATTTGCTTAAAAATTAAGAACAAAATAAGAACAAATGTTCTTATTCTTTTTCTAAATAGAAAAACCAACACATCTTATCTGTAAACTTATTTGCAGTGCAGTAGGTGTCACCATGCTATGGTATGACTACATGTTAGTCTCTATAACACAGTACAGTAATATAATGCTGTACAATAATTGTTTATGTTTGTTTTTTTTTTTAAATATGTCAAAATAAGAACAAAATAAGGACATTTTGAGCCTGAAATCGGCAAAAAAATACGAACACTGAACCTGGGAAAATTTAGTTTTCTTATTTAAAAAAGTGTATTGATTAATATCAAAACTAACGTACTTATATTTAGACTTCAATATTACGATGTCAACCGCGACTTCATTCAATTTTGACCTCGATTTGCAGGCCTGTTCGTTTGATTGAGTCAACAAACTCGAGCATGTAACAATTGATACGCATTGATATGGCCTTCTTATGGACCGGGTTCTTATTCAGCCGCTTATAAACATTATTGATCTTCTTATTCATTAACACTTTAGCCTTCTTCTTAGCGCCGTAATTGCTTCCCATCCGATGTTTAAGTATGGTATGGTTTCAGTACGCAGACAGTCGGTTCTTATAAAATGTATCGATATAGTTCGTATAGGTTTTGATGTCCAAACAATAATCGAGCGGTTCAACGCATTACTTTTATATGTATATCATCTTCAGGGTAACGGAATTCAAAGCGTGACATTGGTGTCAATCACATGTCACACAGGTAAGCATGAATCAAGTATTGCAAGTGGTAGGCCTACCTTATAGGAACACCATCATATAGTAGGCCTTTCATCTTGTGCTACTTTGTGTTTAGAGGTTATGGGCCTACGCATAATTAAATTAAACAGTATATGCCTAACTAATGCCTACACTTTTTTTTTTATAAGAACCAGTAAAATTTTGCCTCAGT
>NW_022707717.1:0-518 GCF_011630105.1 Anneissia japonica | reverse complement strand
GAAATAATTATGGTGAATAAACAGCAGGTGGCTGTAAGGCAACTAAGGATTAAGGAAATAAATTATTGAGTAAAATGACAATAATAAAAGGCAAGAAAATATATATCTCTGTAATGATGAAAGATTCATTATAGATCACAATGAACATAATTAAAGAATAAGTGTATACATTATAATATAATGTAATGATATAGAGGACATGATAATAATTACAATAGTAACGATAGTAATGATAATATAATAATATGTAATAGTAAAACTTAACTTGAATGAACAAAAAAAAATGGATATCGGTGTATACAAGTTGAGTGAACATAATCCAGTCTATACAATATGAAATATAAAAAATGTATTATGTTAACAGGGTACAAAAAGCATAGATATAATTATCAAATGAAAATATATAAAAAAATATATATAGAAATGAACTATATGTATATAAACATGAGATACATGTGTGAATAAATATAAGTGAATAAAGGTATAGAGTCGGATACTAAGATGAAGCATAATTAATT
>NW_022707716.1:0-787 GCF_011630105.1 Anneissia japonica | reverse complement strand
GTGATGTTTTACATCACCCACCCAGTGTCAGCACCAACAGAGGTCAGAACCAAGTGTCACATGATCTATGCTACATTAGAACCTAAAAGAAAGAGGTTTCAGATTCTAAATCATTCAGTATGGAATACTCTTTAGGCTTAGAGCAATTAGGCGCGATCTACAAATTATCCCCAACGACAGAAACGGGTTAAACACGTTTACTATTGTTATATGACAAGCTCCCAAACGCGTCTGTGAAATGCCGTTTGGAAGCTTGTCGTTCGAGCCATTTATTCCGTTTGGAAGTTAACTCCTCCCCTTTTCATATGGCTGACTGCTCGTGAATGGCAAAATGTTAAACGCGTTCAGCGAAATTTGGAATTTGATCGTGATTTAAACAACTTCAAAACTTGCTGTGTCCCTACCGTACCTAGGCTATGTAGGCCTAGGCCTATATTTATAATAGTAGTAGCCTGGTAGTAAAATGCTAGCGTACGCTAGGTGACAGTTTACGAAGAAATGTTTATAATAAAGGCCTAAATTTAATTATTTTTCTTGTTGGGGAAACCCCAATGTTTCTTGTATTTTAGTAGGCTAAGCCCTACCGTTACCTGTAGGTTTTATAGAAGAGAAAGCAATCGCCAGTAAGCTTGCTACCCAGATTATATTGTGCGATGTTCGAATTGACCTATCAAAACAAGTACCTTTTGCCCAACTTTTTAATTCCCACATGCCTGCACAGCCAGCCCGCACAATACAGCATGCAAACACTGACTTGGATCAGCCGCAGTTTAAGAAGTTCGTTGTG
>NW_022707715.1:0-860 GCF_011630105.1 Anneissia japonica | reverse complement strand
TAAAGTTTGAAATTCTTTTTTCGGCAACCATTCCTATAATTAAAGTTAATGTTGCTTTATTAGGCGTATTTAATATTATTATATTGGATATGTTCCTGCATATGCACTGAAAACCGTCTTGAGACCACTAGTATTGATAGCATTTTTAAATTACAAAAACGTGCTCTCAGGATTTGTTCAGGGTCAAGTCGTACTACACACACTAAACCTTTATTTTATAGATATAATACACTAATACAATATATTTGATCTAAACAAACTACAAACCTATAATTTTATGTATCGATTTATAAGTAATACACTCCCAATCCATATTGCCCTATTATTCCCAACCCAACAGTCTGAAATTCATAACTATCCAACCAGGTTTTCAAAAAACAATATTACAACAGAAAAATGTATATCTTCTCTTAGAAAAAAATCAGTATTTTATGGACCTAGTTATGGAATTCCTTTGACCCATTTTTTAAATCTAAAATCTACGCAGTTTTTCTTCTTTTAAACTTAATACCTGTTTATGTTTTCAGTTTTTGTATTTTATTTTTACTTTAATGGTTTCCACATCTTAAAGTTTTTCTTAAACTTATTGTGGTCTCCATCCACATAGATTTTTTGAATATGTTTGATCATGTATATATATTTTTTTGTTCATTATCTGGAAATAAATAAAAAAAATCAAATCAATCAATGTTGTAAACTTTATCTGAGGTCTGATCTCTATGATACATAGTTTATACATTTTATTGATTCAGGTACATTCTTTAATTTGTAGGAGGCTTGTGGTACACCGAATCAGAGAAGAAAAAAAATGGTTTCAATTATACATTCGATTCTCTTTCTACCAACACGAGTAAAGAAAT
>NW_022707714.1:0-1383 GCF_011630105.1 Anneissia japonica | reverse complement strand
GCCAACTGTCGGGGATATAGTACCTTCATATGACTACTCATACGTATACAACAGAAAAACACGTCCCATGGACTAAGTGAAAAATGGAGATCTAAATGAAGAAACGATGTATTTCAGCAAGTATTAAAACATTTTAGTTTTATTTTAGGCCTTCTTCAAAATACCTATGCCTACAGCAGATGATTTTTTTTGCCGTAAAACCAAAATAGTTTCATCCATGCCGACATTCCGGTCGGTTAGCGTGAGCCCTGACTGAACTCTGCAGAAACTTCACATCGATCTTCGCATCACGATGTAAAACAAAATGTCGGAAAACTTTTCTTTGACGCATGCGCAATTGCATAAATGTCTACACACACACACGCGATGTAAAACAAAATGTCGGAAAACTTTTCTTTGACGCATGCGCATTTGCATAAATGTCTACACACACACACATACACACTACACACAATAAAAAACATAGGAAATAGCAAGAGTGATTACAATAGTTCCTATTGCATTACATGCATAGGAACTAAAAAGGAGGTACTAGCTGTTGTTGTAGATATTATACTAACATTTGTGACATATAATGCACTCTCCACTCTAACTTCAACTCCAGTCTTGCTATCTTAATGTTAAGGTTAGGGTGGAGTACTAAAGTGCATTAGCGCCACATCCAAGAAGGTCACAGTTCTTCTTCACATACATCCCATAAATCCGTAAGATTTCATAGGCCTCAGTCAGGAAAATTTTGTTCCGGGGCAAAATTCGGTCGGCGGACTGATTTTGGCCTCATAATTACTTGCCAAATGTAGTCCACATAAGCCAAAATCAGTCCGCTGAAATTTACTTTGCTGCACAGCAGACATGGAAATATTACGTCCGCAATAGGTTTTGGCGGAAAGAACAATTCCTACAGCTTTTACATGCTTATCTAGCCAATCACAATGATGTCCCTAGCTGAAGCCTTAATTTGCATACATCACCCTATATAAGAGTTTAAGATCGGCATGTACTTGTGTTGATAGTAGAGCCTTCGCGGTTAGTGAACATTGGAATAACAGTAAGGAAAGACTTAGCAATGTACACAGACATACATTACCTCACATTGAGAGAAAATTTAATTTCATATTCATAACTCATACCGCCTCATATTTTGTAGAAAGAGGGTGGGTAGGTGAACGACGTTAAAGTGTTTTTGAAATTTAACATGTAGATTCCGCTATGCTAGACACAGCACAGTGGTTTCAAACCACCAATCACAATGATGTCCATCGCTGAAGCCTGATTTACAGACATCACCCTATATAAGAGTAAGATCATGATGTACAGTATTCGGCTTTTGTTGATAGCAGAGGTTTCGAGGGGTTTTTTTCAGTGACAGGACCAACTACCATT
>NW_022707713.1:0-798 GCF_011630105.1 Anneissia japonica | reverse complement strand
AAATTAGAGTACGTTTCAGGCCATTTTGAGCATTTCGAAATTTTTGAACATTTACCACTACGCGTACGCATTTTCACGCGCGCAGCACGTACGGAAGCTAGACATCATGTTTTTTTCAAATAATTTGGGTTCCTGACATTGTTTCCACAAATTTCCATCCTTTTTGGTCATCTTATGGCCAATAGCAATGTCGTATGTGCGCATCAAATATAGGTATCTTTGCGCGGATTTGTGCCGATATACAGTGAAAATATGCTAAAATCAGACCTATTTTTAATCAGTTATAGCTCCTAAGGATGAAAGGTGACCCCCAATTTTTATTACATATTCTGAAAGCACATAAGTTGTAAATATGAGTTTATAGATCAAAATGGCTGATCGGACATTGTGACGTCATCATATTGGCATCTGAATTCAAAGAAAGTGAATTATAGCTATGACGTTATTTTTGAAAATACGCATTTGAGCGTATTTTGCTTATCCTTGATCGATCGTCTTCCAACTTTGACTATGTTACAGCTGAGACAATTCTCTTTCATATATTTGACTTCTTTTTACATTTTGATGACGTCATCATGGTCAAAAAAATTGTTTTTTCTGANNNNACATCTTTCTTTCCTCAAAACGTTGATGAGCCCATATCATCTTAACCATTCGTCATTTCTGAATCATATTAAGTGAGCATAATCTTCAGGTCAAGGTTGAATGTAAGTACCTTCATTTTCCGTTCGTGCGACTTAACGGGTGCGTACGCGTGCGTCAACATTTACATATGCATAAAACCATGAATATATTAAA
>NW_022707712.1:0-710 GCF_011630105.1 Anneissia japonica | reverse complement strand
GGCAGTTGTAAAGACGTTGGTCCGACTAGTTGAGTCAACGTCGGACCGATAATGTTTACGCAACATCATCAAACCATGTTGGCCCAACGTATTTATACTAACGTTGATCAGGTGCCGTTATATCTCATTTTACACTATAAAGAAATAGATAGTAACGTAGATTATTCTAGCCTTCTAAAAGAAAGTCCCCAATACAATAAAATTTTTCACTTTATTATTTTATTACTATAAATGAATGTATACACTATAGTTTGAATACATAACATATAATAGAGTCTATAATAATTAATTATTTACACTAATACACTAATGGTTGATTTAAACTCAAAACAAAAATGACATGATATTCTGTGCATTTAAAAAATAAAATTGAAAATTCAGTCTGGGTCATTGAGATAGTACGCGGAAGAAAGTCAAGGGTGATCAAACCATTGTATTCCTGTGGCTTTATGCATTTTTATCATTAATGTCACAATTATATCAAATTTAGTAGGCGCATAAAAGCCTAAATTTAAAACAATGATTTAGTGTACAATTTTTAATTATGTTTTCCTGGTGTCTAAAATTACAAGGCTAAAAAACATCTGAACTCAAATTTAAATGCAATATACGAAGATTTGAAATCCGGTTTAAATTTAAAGAATAGTGTGCCTGAAATAGTATGTTGTTCAGTCACTGTCAGTTAAATGAAGAACTTCTTCCACTTGTGC
>NW_022707711.1:2117-3358 GCF_011630105.1 Anneissia japonica | reverse complement strand
CACCTAACTTCGTAGTATGATGCTGTCTGAGTTGCCCTTAAAGAAAAATATATTTAAATCTTTGGGAAAAAAAAAAACACATTCTATTATTAAAAGATGTGCCTTAAAGTTTTTTTCAAACTTACTTTTGTTCTCCATCCATACATGTTGTTTGGTGTTGATCCTAATTATATAGCAAAATATTCTCTTATACACATCTAGATTTTAGTTTAAGTCCATTATTGACCTAGGCAATTACTGTACTCTATTACACAACATTCAATTTAATATTTTTCATATCAAAAGTAATAAAACTGAATGAATATGTGTTTTAGGTTAAGTCTTAGTGCCACTCTCTGTAGAGAAATGCCTAACTGTCCATGTTTGCAATACTGTAGTTCATAGTGAATATTTTTCAGTATTTGCATCATTATTGGTAATGCTTGCAGTATATCAATGTAGATTGCTATGGGAAGAACAGTTGTTTCAACTATCTACATGATATTCCAGTATTTACATTTTTAAAATTTACCATACAATTAACTTTAAAATAATATTTCAGTCTTCTTTTTTTTAAATATTTTTGTTTTGTTTTTATCTTTCACAAAGGTTCTTGGATACCTTGCTTCAATACCTCTGGTCGGACAAGAAAAGACTTGGCTAAGGAGTAGAGCTTCCTGTTCCTGTTGTTGCTTGCTGTTGTTGTTTTGTATCTACTCCACTACCAGCATACAATATAAATTTAAAAAATAAGCAAGAATAGATTTTCATTTATTTTGTTTGTAGCAAACTAATAATATACATATCGTCATAAAATTTACATTAATTTACAAATTCATAAATTAAGAGTTTTTAGCTTAGCAAACGCTCTTCAAATAATAGAAATTACATCATTGGGAAGCGCATCGATATATTTATTGGTAACTTTAGACGTGAAATATCTCTACATCCTCGTTTTTAATGTTCTATTGAATCTCTCTCAACAACACTAGCCTTTGTTTCATTGTTTGTCATAAAGAAATGAATGTCTTGTGATTTAAGATATGCTTGAACCTTTTTGTTTGTAAATTCTGAACCTCTATCTGCATGAAATTTTAAAGGCTTTCTTTTGCCCGATAAAAGTTTCTTCATAGTATCCAACATTGTATCGGAAGATTTGTTCTTAATAAGGACAGCCCACGCATATTTCGATAATACATCGGTACATGTAATAAGAAATCTATATTGTTTATTGTAGCGTTGTAGTGTTGTTAAATCCACGA
>NW_022707711.1:0-2088 GCF_011630105.1 Anneissia japonica | reverse complement strand
AATAATAATAATAATAATAATAATAATAATAATAATAATAATAGTAATACATTGTATATTTAAGAGCTCTAGGCATTTAAATGTTTATCAAATAAATTAATATCAAATAGTCATACAATTTTGTTTTAAAAGCAAATAGCTTTTCATTTATTTTGTTTCTATCAAACTAATAATATACATATCATCATAGAATCTACATTAATTTACAAGTTCGTGAATTCAGTGTTAGCTTAGCAAATATTCTTCAACTAATTGCTTAAATTTCGTTTTGGTATGGTCGATTAATGACATAACGCTTCCCACTGTGAGCAAAATTGTATGAAGTTGTTTGATCTGATCACTATTATTTTGGATGATAAAACCAGTATTCCTGATTACATGGGTCGGTATCTAGGCCTACAAGACCATCGGAATATGGGACCGTGTTAGTTTTCTCATTGTAATTTTCTTCTGACGCTGAACCGCATTCATCTGCGCATTGTATCTTTTTTTCCTCAACTTGTTTTCTCTTTCCGCCATTATCATTTTCATCCGTACCATTACCGCAAACATCTTCCCCATTAAGTTCTTGCAACATGTATTCAACTTTATTGTCGTTTAGTTACGGATTTCCTAAATTCTTCTTGACTTTTAAATTTCTTTTCTTTGTTTTTGTTTTCTACAATCTGTTTCATAAAACGTTTATGATCGTAGGAAACGTCTATCCTACAAACCCTACAAAAGTAATTATCGCATCTATGACCCTTACGAAGAATATGGTTACATGTTTTACACGGCTTAATTTTTTGACAAGTTGATGTTTTATCCCGTTTTACGGTTGTTTTATGATTATTAAATCATTGCTGATTTTTAAAAAGTCTGTTACAGCCTACACATTCTACAGAGTAATCAGAATTAACAGAGGCTGTACAATCATTAGATTTACATAAATTACACACATATTCACATGTATGTTTAAACTTGTTATTATACCCTTTTAAACATTTGTTGCAGAAATACCTAATTTAAAAAAAAGCCGTGATACTAGAAATCAAATCAAAATGATTATCATGAAGATATAAATAAATTTGCTTTTGTTTGAATTCCCCACTAAATATAACAGTATTTAAATTATCCTTAGAAATAACAATGAGTTGATAATTGGGAATACTCGTCTGAAACGCTTTTAATTCGTTAATGCCACAGGGTCCCTCTCTAACCCCAGCATTTCTCAACAAACGGAGAGCAGCCCTTCCCTGTTCACATCGGCCCTTTCTCACATTATCCCATCTTTGTCTATTATTAATTTTATCCTTAATCATTGAGATCCCAGTGACGATTGCTCTGGCACAACAGATATTCTCATCCAACCCATTGTTGATTCTAATGGGACATCTACTCCCCCCCCCCCAAATTCTTTATCAATCCCTTTTCTCACCTTACCACCCCCTATAGGCATTCTAAAATGCAAAACGTTAATTTTTAAAGTTTCATTAACAAATATATCTGCTCGAGATTGTAAGACTTTCATTGCATCAAAAACAAATTCAGGGGCCATGTGATCCCTACGACCGAAAGGTGCGCTTCGCTCATTGGTTGATTTCAGTCAGACGTCATACGTACCAGAGAATGTTTTGATCTTTTCATTATACGTCAGACTTCAACGTGACTGGGCCTGTTATTAGAAAAAATCGCTATGCGTCATCAGTTTGAAAAACCCCCTATGCGTCATCAGTCAGTTTATCCTTTTTGGAACACTCACATTCTCAACAGTTCTTTTCATAGCTACTTAGATAGCTACTTAGATAGGCGAGACATACATATAATTCACACACATCCTTGACAAAATGTTTTGAATAGAAAAAAGTTGCTACAAGACTTGACGCTATCCCCAGCGAAACGTTGATTAGAGGAGTCTCTGTAATCCTATTGTGTTCAGTATACGATTGATCGAAATTTTTCTGAAAATACATAAATAAATAAATTGGTCTAAATAAAATAAATAAATAGTATATATAAAATATATAGAGAGAAACAAATTGCTGTTTGAATTTATTAATCAACGATTGTTAACACGAAAAAAATGTGACTTACCCATCCTCCTTGCAA
>NW_022707710.1:0-1637 GCF_011630105.1 Anneissia japonica | reverse complement strand
GGCGCTATTTTCCTATTCGTTTAACAAATCATTCTTGCAGATGAGGCTAATTTGTCCCTGTCTGCGAACCAGTGGCGCTATTTTCCTATTCATTGAACCATCCATTCTTGTTGGCATTGAGGACATTGATTATTTTGCTTCACCCACAGTGACATACACAGCAGGTGTGAAAAGAATTACTATATTCAACCCATCATTTATTCTGTCCTTGTCTGCTAACTGGTAGCGCTATTTTCCTATTCGTTGAACCGTCCATTCTTGTTGGCATAGAGGACATCGGTTATTCTGCTTCACCCAGAGTGACATACAGCAGTTGTGAAAAGAATGATTACATTCGCCCCAAACAACTACAGAAAAAAAATAAACATGATTATGTTTAACTAGAGTACTGTACATTCAAACATTAAAATATACACTTCAAGCTGAAAATAAAGCCTACCAGTACAGTAATCACTTGTATATATTACTCCCAACAACATTCTGTGCAGTGTTTTGGAGTTCCCCAATAATTTTCAATTCAATTTGAGTATATAACTGTCATTGAAAATTTAAGCCATTTTTCTCACACAGAAATGCTTTTTAATCATTCCTGGTATGCTGAGGATAGAAATTGAGAGGTACAGTAACCCCTGCTCATTGCCCAGTTGATCCTGGGAAAATGCTTGGCTTAATTTAACCCTACAAAGGTAATAGTAATAAAACTATAAGCAAATGGGGGTACAGTACTGTATTCTTTTTCTACATGTATGGCTTCATCTCGCATTGTATTTTTAACCAAATTATTAAATCAATCTTGAATAAAAATAAACATACCAACACATTCCTCTTGTTTGTTTTCCGTTTGACATCGAAGACAAGCATCTATACACAAAAATGTAATAAAGATTTTTTTTAAATAAACTACAGTCACAAACAGCCTTAATCAAAGCTTATCTTATATTTGTTGGTTACAAACCACACCTCACTGACTCTCAATAGACCACACTATATATTATTAAAATTTTAATCAATAATAATAATAATAATAATATCCACAAGTTTTTTGTTTTATGCTTAGGCCCTATAAAAAATATAATTAGTTTATCACCCTATCTAGGCTGGAGAAATGACAAGGGAGATTTTTTTTAAATATTTTATTTTGCTAATCTACTGTAAAGCCATATATCAGTGTCACCATGTAGGGCGTTCAACACCACCAGTGAAATGCGTAGGAAACTTCAAGTCACTTTGACCATCTCCCATATGAATTAATATTCTATCAACATAATTCTTTCAGGTATAGTGAGAGAAAGGCTGTTTCTATCATATCTGTAAGTTTTATTACTCACTCTGTTAGTTTTGCCACAATTATAGTTTATAAATTGGTAAGCCTACTAGCATTTTTGAGTGAATTTTTCTCCTTGGCTCTATGAGGTCATGAGAGTTTTTTGGTAATTTCAACCGATTAACTAATCAAAATGCTGCTTTTCAATAGCCTTGTCTGAAAGCTGACATTTTGACCTACACAGTGGTGTTCGCAATGGGATATGACCGGTTGAGCCGCCGACAAGTTGAGCCGCCGACAAGTTGAGTCGCCGGTAATTTCTATGGAACGCCAAGCGCGTCTCTCAGTGAATGTAGTGCGTCTCTCAGTGAAT
>NW_022707709.1:0-542 GCF_011630105.1 Anneissia japonica | reverse complement strand
ATGAGTTTGTGCTCGATGTTGGCCATGAAAATATTGGCGTATGAAGGGGCCATCTTAGTACCCATTGCCGTACCCTGAATCTGCCCCATCACTCTATTAACAATCTGCGTGTTACCATTATCGAATCTAACTTCAACTCCACTAATCATCGCCGCCTTTCTGAACTTTCCTGGATTATCAAGCTAAAAACTCACACTCATGGCCTTAACAAATATCTTGACTTTCTAGCTGACTTCACCTTTCACCTCTAAACTGTTTATTCTGGCCCATATTCTCCCACCACTGCTATCTCTCTATTTGTCACTGATCTGTATTTAGTTTATATTGATTGTTATTTGCCATATACATTTAAGCCTATGCTGTTTAATTAGTCTTTAAGTGCTGTTTTGAGTCATTTCAATTGTAACCCTGAAGAGGGGAGCAGGCGCTCCCGAAAATTTGGTTTTTTATCTAAAATATATGCTTCAAAGTAGTCACCTTGTGAAGAATGTTATTTCTGTTCTGCTTACTTATTTTATACACACACATACACACACACACAC
>NW_022707708.1:0-511 GCF_011630105.1 Anneissia japonica | reverse complement strand
GTTGGCATGTTGGCCTAGAAACACATACATTAGTGATATATAAATATGATTACAAAAATATTTGTATTCATTTCTAAGTGACAAACGTCTTTTTTTTCAATATATATATAAATCATATAATATATATATATATGTATATAGACTATATATTATAATAAATAGATAAATAATAATAAAAGTACTCAAATATAAGAACACGTGATGTTGTAATCGTATCAAGCAGAGCTTTTTAAGTTGCATGTAAGAAATCTAACGAGACTCGATCTTGCAACCTCTCATTACAAGGCGAGCGTCATATCCATTACACCACAGAAAGGCATAAATATTGGCGAAGATCTAATCTCTAGATTATACAGAACTCTTCCTATACAACTGACATCTGCGCCCATACTTTTATAATGGAGATATGATTAATCTAAAACATACCTTGTCTGTAGAAATAATAGTGAATAGTATATGTTATATATATAATATAAATGATTTATATATATATGTATATATATATATATAC
>NW_022707707.1:0-913 GCF_011630105.1 Anneissia japonica | reverse complement strand
GACCTGGCAGCGAGCTTTCTGACATGTGGTGATACCGTTATGAGTGCTGGGTGTACGAAGTTTAGATGGTGCAAGTATGAATTTAAGGTTAGGTGGCTGTCTAGTAGCAAGGAGTGCGGGGGGGGGGGGATCCGAGAACAGGGACTGGATAGTGGCTTTATTTTGACGGAGGGCATAATCATGTTTTAATATTTTAGATAGTTTGTGAGTGTTAGGATTAAAATCAAAGACCATGGGGATGCGTGCAGTATTAATTTTAGGTTTTAAGTGAGAAGGTCAGAGCGGGTATGAGTGTTGGCTTTCATGATACATGATTTTATAAGTTTGAGGGGATAGCCGTTATTAAGAAAGTGGTCAGTAAGTTTGGTGACGTTAATACGGTAGTCGGTAGGATCAGAGCAAATGCGTTTACAGCGAAGCATTTGGCTGTAAACAATAGACTGTTTAAGTTTGTTAGAAAGGGGATAGAAGTGTTCGAGTGTTCCATAGTAAATTTGATAGTGGGGTGAAAGTTGTTACAGTGAGTGACGAATTTTGTACGGTTGTCAAAACCGTGAGGCCAAATGAAAAAAATATCGTCAATGTATCTATAAAAATGCAAAGGTTTGAGATCAAAGGAAGAAATTAGTTTGTGTTCAAGTTCGGCCATAATGTTGGCGTAACTAGAGGCCATTTTAGTGCCCATGGCTGTACCTTGTGTTTGTAAAAAGTGCTGATTATTAAACATGAAATTGTTATGTGTTAAGATGAAGTCAATAATATTGGTTATATCATTAGTGGTTTCAACAGAAAATGAGTTGTTCAAGAGAAAGTGTCTGCAGGCATCGACACCATCTGCATGTGGGATGTTGTATCACCCACTAATGTAACAATCAACCACTAATGTAACATTAACCACTATTGTAACAAAAAT
>NW_022707706.1:0-579 GCF_011630105.1 Anneissia japonica | reverse complement strand
CTTTGCTCATCTCTAGGAATGGATAGTCATGGCAAGCCCTGTGGTAACTGGCAGTTTGTAGGCTACATCCACGACGCAATGGCTCGCTACTGCCGATTCACTGTTGTGGTGTGTTGCATTGTGGGTTGGTGAAATGTGATCGCAGAGAGCCAACGAGCCTAGGCCTGAATATGGTTTCCCTACATTAGATGGCCTACAACGCAACCAATCGCGGTAAGCGGAAACGGTTAGCGTGAAAGAACAGCCGAAGTTTACTGAAGTAGAAGCTAATTTAAGTCGTCTTTTGAGACATATATTTTAGCATTTAATTTGTGCACACTTGATATTAGGCATGTTATTTCTGGATTAGTGACCAGTAAATTTTTATACCGGTAATACAAAAAAAAACTACCTCAATACAATACAGATTCCTAAGCCATTGTAACATTTTTGGAGAGGTATTGTAGTTGAATCTCGCTAAGGAAAGCTACCAGCTAGGTCCCGAAACCCAAGTTTATGATTCTCTGAAAGATGAACCGCTTTCGACCAGTACTGTATGTACTAGGGTTTTTACTGTACATCAAACAAATCTACTGTACC
>NW_022707705.1:0-3523 GCF_011630105.1 Anneissia japonica | reverse complement strand
TTCCGCTTACGTTTCTTATGAAAAGTTGACTTGGAGTCAACTTTTCATAAGAATCGTTTGCAACGAAACGTATGCGAGTTCATTCAACAAAAAGTCACTAAATCGCGGTTTCCTGTCAAATAGTGGAAAATTGACGTATCACATGAAAATTCAATACGTCGGTTTCCTCTCCAAAACTGTTTTGCGACGATTTTAGTTTACGTTACGTCGATTTCACAACGCACCAGTCGTAATCGGTTTCCTGTCAAATCGCATTTTCTTACAATAAAACGACGTAATCGTAAGTAAATCTGCCTTCTTCGACGTCGACAGGAAACCAGGCTTTATATAGGGTGATGTATGCAAATTAAGGCTTCAGCTAGGGAATCATTGTGATTGGCTAGATAAGCATATGCGCGTCTGTAAAAGCTTAGGAATTGTTCTTTCTGCCAAAACCTATTGCGGACGTAATATTTCCAAGTCTGCTGTGCAGCAAAGTAAATTTCAGCGGACTGATTTTGGCTTATGTGGACTACATTTGGCAAGTAATTATGAGGCCAAAATCAGTCCGCCGGACCGATTTTTGCCCCAGACCAAATTTTTCCTGACAGGCCTAATAATATATTGACAATATCTTTGATTTATTCTCTATGGTATAGGCCTAAGAATGAGATAAAAATCACCTGACCTTTTTAAGAGGAATAAAACCTTGAATTTTGAAGAAAATTAAAATTTGGGAAAGCTCATTTCCGGCCATCTAGGAATCAAAATTTTCCCAAGGGGTGGACCCCAGAAACCCCCTTTTGTTTTTGGGTTTATGGGAAAATTAACCCCCTTTTTCAAATCCTGGATCCGCCCCTGACACTATTATAAATTATTTTAGCATTGTCTACTCTTTTCATTTCACTTATACATCAATTTTCTTGTTATCTCATAACCTTTGGGCCTTGTCCAGTTCGGTGGTCTAGGCTTTATTCGTGATAAAAAGCGCCACTGTTACTGAGCGAGATTTGTTAAGTACACTGTATGTGTTCTGAGCTTGAGTAGCAACAAAATATTCATGCTTAAGTCGGGACAAATAAATTCTGATTCTGATTCTTTTAAAAGCATCAACTTGTTATTCTTTTAAGTTTGTTCAATTATTATTGTTCATGTTTTTTTTTTACCCCTGGGAAAAGCATTCTTTGACGAAATTTATGAATACATTTCAGTTCCAGCTTCACTGCTTCCTGTGTTCAATTGTTATCATTAACTATTGTTAGTTACTGATCCGTACCATTGGTATTTGCATTTCCTATTACCATTTTAATATGTGATGAAATCAATATGCAAATTGCCAACGCCCATAAACTGTTTAGGTTATACGTAGCAGTAGTATATGTTTTGCCTAAAAATACTCCTTATCATGAGGGTACAGTAGGCTGGAATAGTGAATGCACCCTCACTCCCCCACACGCAGCAAATTAGTCCAACTAAATGGATTAAAATACTAAATATGACCATCTAATCTAATCTAATCATATTTATTTATATAGCGCCTTTCTTTAAGTTTTTATTGGAATATGGATTTAGTACATTCTCAATTTTCACAAAACTAGCCTGCCCCTGCTTACTCCTCTATAGCTCTGAGTCCTAATCTCTTGCATTATGAATCAGAAGTGTTTAAAAATTAGGCTTGTGCCCTAGCCTTCAGATCTTAAAGGTTAACAGTATCATTAATTTAACAAATACATACTTACTAGTGAAATATACGGATAAATAATATGCAGCAAAAGTAACAACAAAGCCTATCAATGTAAAATACTCTTGCAAGCATCCGCTACAGTCACTGAGTCTACTAAAGATACTCTGAAATATTCTGTGTTCTTATGCAAATGCATAGAGGGCAGCAAACAATTAACTCATATTATAAAACAGCAAGATTAATCTGGATAAACTTTATGCACTACTCACATGCCTGAGGCGGCGGGAGTGGTCACGTTGTAGGCCCCCTACTTGGAGATGAATAATGTTGTGTTCTACATGTAGTTTACAAATGGAGTGTGAATTATTTCTTTAATAGATTTAATACCTATTACAAAAGCCAAGTAATTCCTTGTTACTTTATAATATCTTGTGCCCACAAACCTTTGGTCCTTATTAAAGGATTTACCGACCAGACGCTTACACAAACCTGAAATAAATATATCAAAGCACCATGCTTTTAGGTGCCTTACCATAATTGCCATATGAGTTTCTATTTATATCAATTAAAATAGCATGATCTACAAAATATTGGAGATGTCTGTCAAGCTACAAAAGCTTAACATGCAAGAATTCATTATTCAAATTACGTTAGTACGTATACAATGGAAGGAGCAGATAATATTCAGTATAAGTGAAATATACCACTTCAGTAAGTGCTGCTGATATAAAGGCATATGTTCACTAAATATAACATTATATCATAAAGTGACCATGTTGTGACCCCCAAAATAAGTCAATATGTGACGAAAATAAATAATGTCTACATCTACCAGAACATTTTAGCATGTACTGTATGTTATCAAACCGTTACTATATTCTTTATCTGTTATTACGGCATATTACTTTTAGTATTTGGCACAGATCGGACCAATTACACAACAACATTGTGACCTTCCTGGGCCAGATCCAGAGGAAGTGAGAGTCGGTGACATCCGGCCCTCCACCTAAGAAGTTAGTGTTTAGACAAAAAAAAACTTGTACAGTACATGTGTCGAATAAACAGCCGTATTCTTTTTTTGGGAGGTGGGGGAGGGGTCATTTATGACATCAATTTTCAAGCTAATCTAATAGTACACAGAATTATTATTGAATTTTAAGTTACATATAGTCTCTCCACAATGGAAGGGTGGATTAAGGTACACCAAAATGTACACAAAAACATATAAATGGATCAGGGAAATGATGTGCAGGTATGTCAGTTTAGTAGTTGCAGCAAAACGAACTGAATGGAGATCTGGGCTATTCAATATCAGAGTTACCAAGTTGAAAGGAGTTTCTTACAGATACACTTTATAAACTAAAACTAAAATCATTTTACATACCTTTATGCATTTTAAAATTTTGTATATGTAATGTATCATTACAAAAACAGTCGATATCTTTTATGCATAATTTTAAATATATGGTATGACATCTGATATATTTTTATCAATATTTTTATCAACTTCATAATTATATTTTTAAGTGATTGATTTTAAATATCAGCATGACCTTTTAAACATTTTTATCAATTTATTTTAATTGTTATATGCTGTGTGTCTTTGTATTGCAAGAGGAAAGCTATTTTATAGTTGTTTTATTAGACAATAATGAGCTTTCTTAAAACATCCAATTCTATTTTGCTGTGTGATAACCATTGACTATTGATAATAAAGTAGTAAAAAAATGCAAATATTTATATTATTATTTTTAGGAAATGGGTTTTTTTAGGGAGATTTTCTCTTGGTCCCCAGAATTAGTATTTGATTTTTTATCCTTTGGAAATCAGCATAGTCTTTGAAATTTATGAATAGGCTTG
>NW_022707704.1:0-969 GCF_011630105.1 Anneissia japonica | reverse complement strand
CCTGCTACTGGACATGTTTCTCTTTGATTTTGAATAAAATAGCAAATTACCAAAATGTTAAAATGTGTTGGAAAGCATAAGAAATTATATATTCGGGTATGATAAGGTACTACAGATGTAAGTTACTAAATACATTCATTGTAGATGTGTACTGTAGGTAGAGTATTGTACATTGCATAGAACAGCATAGGCACAGTTGTGTAAAATTGTACATCTTCAATTATGCCTTGCTGTCATCCTACATTTGTTTTATTATTTTTTATTAAAATTAATCAAAATACATAGCCGTCATGGTCCGGTCATCATAGTACCGGTATGTTAAACTGCAGACCTGCTACCCCTCACAGATACAGAGTTTAAAGTTAAATTTAAATGCTTTCAACCTGTAGACCCGCTACTCCTCTCCCTCAAAGGGCAGTGGCAAAAGACTTTAAGATAGCATACCCACCTCAGCTTCACATTGGTTGAGTCTGAGGTGAGAACATTTTGGAAATATGGCACCTCTGGATGCCCGGAAATAGCAGCTGGCAAAAAACTGTATAGCCTCTACCCTCTCCATCCTGTTCATTGGCTACACAAGATTTAAAGTTAGTGGGTACTACAGTTCATACCCACCTCAGTCACACCATGGTTGGGCCTGAAGTCTCCTCTAGATGCCTAAAAAAGCAGCGGGCAATTGTAGAGCTGCTACCCCTCCCTCTCAAGAGGCAGACACGACACTAAGGTTTGTTAGGCTATTGAATTCATACCTAGCTCAGCCCCACCAATGTGGGCCTGATGATATTTCTAAATATCCAGAAATAGCAGCTGGTAATCTGGAAAGCAGCTACCCATATTCCAACCCCCATGCAGGGGTAGCAAGATTTAAAGTTAATGGAAGTGGTCTAGATACTGTACCATACCTACATCAGCTCTATAATGGTTGAAAAAATGGCTCCTCTTCCAAGAAATAGCAACAAACATACATTT
>NW_022707703.1:0-583 GCF_011630105.1 Anneissia japonica | reverse complement strand
CACCAGGATAGCGATGCTTTTTTGCTACTCTTATTTTGGTGTAAGGAGGAGTCTCATTTTACTATAGAGCTACAAAGATGGACAATGTTTCATCTGTCGTGAAAGATTCCGGATTGCGCCTCAGGGGTGACGCCTGAATTCGTCGGGGAGAAATAAAATGTGTATGTATTTTCTACACAAGTAGACTTTAAAATCGATTCTTCTTGAACGCCCCTTGCAATGCTGCATAAAGAAGTTAAGTGCGTACATTTTATGTCAACATCAAATGTCAACATCTTTTGTACTTTACTCTTGTGCGAACTCTCTGAAAGATCTTCCCATACTTCGATAGGACGTCCCGGTTTGGGTTGTCTCTCGTGGGTTTGAAAGAATGTTTCTGTTCTGTGTCAAAACATAATAACTTCATTCGAAAATGGAGTCCTTTTGTCAAGCCACGAGTTATTTTTTTAGCAAACGTTGTGAAATTATGTTCAGTACGTATTTATGGTTCTACAAAATCAAGTTTTCAACACAAAACTGTAACGTAACGTTGTAACTGTGACGTTATTGTCACGTTATCATAACATAGTATTGTTTGTTGGGA
>NW_022707702.1:30495-33039 GCF_011630105.1 Anneissia japonica | reverse complement strand
AAATGCGTATCTTAATTAAATGGTATCGCAACAAACGATAAAAAGGGCGTGTCTCAAAACAGTCCGTCGACCAGTAACACATTTGCGTTGTTTCTTCTGTAAAAAAAGAAAAAATATAAGTTTCCACAGATTATATACAGTACTCTATAGAGCATGGGTGGGCATAAAAATCGGTCGGAGGGCCAAAGTGAATTTCTGATTTAACACCGAGGGCCGCACCCAAACTTTGATCTTTCCAGTGCGCTTCTAAAACCTCAAAGCACTGCTTTTACACCACTTTATTCCCAGTTTTAATATTACTTTTTACTTAGGCCTATCAGGGGCGGATCCAGGATTTGAAAGTGGGGGGTTCAAAACGTTCCCGAAAATACCCAAAATGAAAGGGGTCCGGGGGTCCTCCCCATGGAAAATTTCCCCCTTGAATCCGCCACTTATGGGGGAATCCTCTAACGCTCAGACCGAGGGTTTTAAAACAAATACCGTAGGCCTATATACTCGCGTATAGGACGACGCTTAATTAATAGCAAATTACAATCGAAAAGCAGGGGGGGGGGGTCGTTTTATACGTACGACATTCAAATTTTAGATTTATATAATCATGTTCGTCTTATGTACGGATCGTCCGTAAACACGCGAACTTACTGCTGCAATGAACCAACTTTTGCATTTGGCTCCATTTATCCAGCTAGATACAGTATCAGGACCACAAAGAAATAGGAATTCCCATTAAACACGGAGTCGTCTTATACGCCAGACATACATATATCAACCAAAAATCTTCTAAAACTCGGGGGTCGTCTTAAACACGGGTCACCTTATAGGACCTACGTACGCGTGTATTATACGGTATTGCTTATTACAGAACCCCTGCAGAAGTTCAGGTTCCCGTCACATAATCAACGGTTGGTTTTAACAAATAAACTCGCAAGACTGCTAGCGACTAAGATTCTACAAGTGCGTCGTTGGCCGGGTAGTTTTAGTCGGAAAGGAGAAATTTTCTCTGTGAATTGATTCTCTAATGACTCAAGCTACTGTATGACCGTTTTTATATTTTTAATAAAAAATAAAACCAATTTGATGCGTGACATATTTATGATCTCGCATGTGTTTCTGCAAAATGAGTTTCATCCAAAATCACTTTGAAGTGATGCGTGACGGTTGGTAACTATGCCATAGATAAAATACTGATAAGATAAGATAAGATAAGATAAGATACTGCCGCGCCGTAGGTAAAATTTGTAAAAATGCATAGGCGTAGATCCCAGGGGGGGGGATATTTGACAAGGGGGATGGTCCATTGTATCATCCCCCCAATATTTTGACTATGTATGAGATAAAATGGAGCTTTACACACTTCAAAAGACTGTCACAGAAATAATTTGCACTGTCTTATGCGCTTACAAAGGTGAAAATTAGCATAATGTATTAATGTTGATAACAAAATTATTTTATCTGGTACCAATCTAAGCTCTTCTTTCCTTAGATGTTAGATGTGCTTGCAAAGAGAGCCACATTTCACACTGAAGAGTGTGTACGACATCAGTTATGTTTATGTCAATTCCAAGGTTATATCGGTTGATGAGGAATTTATTGATTAGGCCTATAATAGTAAATTGCATCAATTTATTTTTCAAAAACAAGGTTTCCAGCTTCAGAGGGGGGTCACATCCCCTGTCCGCACAAGGGCACACATTGGCGCTAACACCAGGCCCGTAACAGGGGTCTTGGGTCAGAGTGGGTATTTATTAATTATATTTTTTATTTCAACCATCTTTAAAGAGGTAACCCTTCTAGTTTAGCCCAGTTATTTTAACTGATATTCAGGGGGCCCTCTTTAATAAAATTAAAGAACAGTACATACAACATCATTACAACATAATAATAATATAAGCATTTTCATCATGGTTTTATTTATTACAAACATATTCTTTCACCATCTATACACATTGAGGCCCTTCTTTTAGGTGAAAATGACCTATCTTAACTTTGTCTTTCTTGAGTTTGGGAATATTATGTGTTTAAATAACTTAAAAAGAAAAAAACTAAAAAAAAAATCCATAAAAAATGCGCGCCAAGCGCGCAAATTTTTTTTGTGTTTTTAGTTCTAATTTCGTCGGAATTGATGAAAACTCCCTAAAATGTGCAATTTATAGGGGAAATTGGCCTACCGTAACAAGAAATGCGCGCAAAGAATTTGAGAATTTTAGGCACTTTCAGAGAATGCATTTGTCAAGGGGTGGAGAAAGATTTTCCAAAGATGGATATTTTCCCCTTGTCTCTCGGTGTTTTTAATTCTAATTTCGTTAGAATTGATCAAAACTCCCTAAAATGTGCAATTTTTAGAGGAAATTGGGCCATGTTAATAAGAAATGCGCGCGAAATTTTAGGTTTTTAGGCACTTTCAGGGGATGAAAGGGCATTTATAAAGGGGTGGGGAAGATTTTTCAAAGATAGATATTTTCCCCTTGTCCCCCAGTGGTTACGCCATCGAGCAGCATAGATCAAAGGAGTTATGACAGTTTTTGAAGTGGAGAAGGGGTTACA
>NW_022707702.1:27198-29339 GCF_011630105.1 Anneissia japonica | reverse complement strand
GTGGTACAGTGGTGATGATGGATAAATGTGTGTACAGTGGTGATGATGAATAGGCATGTGGTACGTTGGCTGTCTCTTATACACATCTAGATGTGTATAAGAGACAGCTGTTTTTCCTAATTAAAAAAAAAATTATAAAAATTATAATTAAAATTTAGGTCTGAGAGTGCCATTTCCGGCAATCTAGAGGTGTCACAATCATAAATTTTCTTTCCTCAGCCCCAACCATGGTGGGGCTCAGGTTATCTACTTTCTAATTGTGCAAGTCCTTCCCTGCCATCCCCCTATTTTGCTTTCCTGGGGCCGCCACTGATAATGATAAATTAAGTAAACCTTTGTTTGTGAAATCAAAATGCTAACTAATGTTTTGTGTGCTCCCTATCTCCCTTGCCCTGTTTTATCGTAAATTAATAATAATAATTAATAAAGTTATTGTAGTAACGTCAGCCTATACCTAACAATATGCACAATGATAATAATAATAATAATAATAATAATAATAATAATAATAATTTAATAACAATAACTTAACAATAAAAAGTAATAATAATGAATTTATATATAATTAATAAAAATAAAACAAATTCAAGTTTTTTCTTCTCGTTCTAATATCTCGGTAAATCGTGCGTAGCACTGGCGATGGTAGCCAGCGTTATAGATGTCAATAATCCTATCAGTACTACAACTAACGTCTAGGCATACTTCACTGTCCAATCCGAGGTAGCCTAGCTCAGCGGCTGCAGGGGGTAAGCGTTATAGGTCTAGGACCTAGCTAGGCTAGGCGCGCCTAGATCGTTGGAAACGACGATTAAAGAAAAACGGTTAAGCAAGACAAGGACTTCGCTAACTTCTATTCCTCAGTATTAAAATCCTTTCATTGCTGAACACTGTCTAAAAATTTCTTCCAGCTTATCTCTGAAAAGATTGTACCCTTTTCGTCTGCAGTTTTGAGTCTCCTCAACATGAACTACACAGTCAGCCAGTGAGCTTCCATGATGGCCTAGGCTCGGACATGAAAGGTTGTTGTTTGTTATTTCGCAATTCGCGACTTTATCAACGAGTACAATACATTCAATCTCGTAACATGATTGGTCTATTTTTTTTTCTAATTTGCATAATGAATTTTTCAACATTTTTGTCTATTTAAAAAAAGTGCGTAAGTTATGAAGATGGGAACAATAGAAAATCGATTATAAATTTTCTACATTTCCTGTACTACAGAAAGCGAAAATAAACCCTCTTGGCCCACGACCTATACTTTTGACACAATGACCATGCGTAATATTAACATGCAGTTGTATATATACGAATAATTTTTTTCTAGAAGTATCAGAGTTGACTAACTGGTACTAGGTGTGGTACTAGGTTCATCGCATTTATGGCTTACGGGTCGCGGTGCTTCCTCCCTCGGTTAAGTCATGGTATCATCAGGGGTAGTAAACCCGAAGGTCGTGAGAGGACGGGCAAGTTCCTTTTTTTTCAGGCAGTTCAGTTAATGGTGGATTATAAATATCAAACTTGGAGGTTGTGGGTTCGATTCCCACACGAACAATTTTTTTTTTTTTTTTTTTTTTTTCAATTCATATTGAAATTAGTGTTTTTATGGTGATTTTTTTTCCATCCAATGGGAATTCATATATTTTATATGAGTAGAATCTATGAATATTCAGCTTTCCGTTTACTGGGGGTGGGGGGAATGAACAACAAAATATTTGCTTGGTGAACAGCCGAAATGGCAATTTAGCCAAGCTGGAAGTAAAAATGCAGCCTCTATGCGGTGGGCAATCAGCATAGCACCAATCAAAAAGTAAAAAATGACGGTGACTTTTTCAAGCAATAAAATTGAAACAAATACTAAAGCAATCATAAAAGAATCGCCTTCCAAATACAGAAGGCAACACAAAAATCCGACAAGTATTTGCTGAGATAAAAACAGCTAATATCAGCGTGTGAAACACTTTTGTAAGCTATTCTCGCTCTTCAATGAAAATGTTGCAAGGAAACCATGTCGTATTTTTTTGTAGCTTTTGGAGCAATATATACGGCTGATAATTTTACGTTATTTCGTCAGGTCGGGGTGATTTCACTTTATTTGACAATAGACTGATATTATTTCCACTCACAATAGTGTAGTCGTAATA
>NW_022707702.1:22283-24676 GCF_011630105.1 Anneissia japonica | reverse complement strand
ATATAAATGCTTATAGTATTTATAGGTCTAAAAATATTTAGGGAAGAATGTTTAATCAATGACACAATATTTCTCAATACAGCATTTGTGTTCATGATGTACTTTTACCTAACAAAATGCCCAATGCAAATTTTAATTTGCTGTGATTTTTAAGCTATCGAAATATGAAGCAAAGTTGTTTGGTCATACTTGCAGCTTGTCTTGGCATTAGGGTAAATTAATTAGTTATGATGTAATTCCCTACTGTGGACTGACTTGCCTTCGGCGTGCCTGGCGTTGGCGGTCAAATCTGGCTTCCATCTCCTCTAGAACTTTGGGAGTGTAGCGGACAACAAGTTTGACATTGCCATGGGCAGATTTCAACAATTCCACAGCTTTCTCATGGTGTTCTCCTTCAACAGACTGTGCAAAAAAAAATAAAATTTAATCTTTATTCCGCAGACTAATATAACTTGAATATATCATTTAAAGCATTAATGATAAAAAAATAATTATCAATATACAGTTACATATCATTTTTTTATTAATAATCATGGAGTAAATTTACATTGATCCAGACACCTGTCGTAACATGGATATGGACTGAACTAGAGGTCATTAGGTTGCAATGTTGACATGTGAAGGGCTACACAACTTTATGTCCACTATATTGGCTGTGAATTGGTCAATAAACCAGGAGACTCTTAGGAGGGTCACTAGGTTGCTTATGTTGACATAATTAGGGCTACACAATCTTACATCCTACTAGGTTGGTAGTGAATTGGTGCCAGAATCACTACTGTAGGTTGTTTAGGCTTATTATTATTATTAAGCAATATAATCATACATCCACTAGGCTGTTGGGGAATAAGTAAAGAAAAAACAGGAGACCCAAGTACAGGGGCAGTGCCAGATTTTTCCCGACAAGGGGTCCAAGCTCCCCGAAGGGAGAAATTAAATTTGTTGGGGGTTTTTTTTAAATCAAAAGGTAATAGAATATTTTGTGTTAATTATGGGATTCTTTATTTAAAAAGGATGTCCGGGGTACTAGACCACCTGTCGGGGTACAAACCCCCCCGTCGGGGGTACCATACCCTGTCGGGGAAGAGACGATGCACACACTGCAACCCATACGATCGCAATAGTATACAATATCTCGCATATACGGTAGTACTGCTCGCACTAAACAGTTTTTAATCCCTAAAATTTTGACAGCTTAGTAAGACATGCTTGAATTGTACTTCTGGCGATTGATATTTGATTTTTCCCTCAAGGAAGTCAGTGTCGAATGGTATCACCATAAGTAGGAAGACAATATTAGATGTGCTATGAAAGCTGGTTTAAATAGATCTCCCAGAAATGATTTCTAACTTGGAACCCCTGAGTACCATTGATGCTCATACAGCTACTGGCTTGAATCTTCCCCACCCCACACAAGGCTACTGACTTGAACCTTCCCCACCTCAAAAGATACTGTCACACACAGTTGCTAACAGCAATTCAGTCAACTAAGCTATGTTGCTCTTTAGCATCATATTCTGCTGTTTTTCAAAATAGGATTTGCTGAATCATTATTTAATTAGGGATATGAATAGATGGCTTCCTCTAACGACACAGTGAAAAGGAAGTGCATGCAGTTACGAAACCTAACTTGGATATTTATGTACACTGCTATTGATTCTTCACAATTCAACAACATCTGAAAAACTTAACAATACCAAATAATTGAACCATTAATAAGTGTAAAGCAACAATAATCATTACACTAGCTAATAAAATACTTATATTTTTACAATACCCTACATTTATTTAAAAACTTTTGTTATTGTTACTGCTAACAACTTATTAATTAATTTCAAATGGGTCGAATTTAAACAAAATGTATATTATTTTATTGTTATTATTAGTATTATTATCATACAAAAACATTTCATAGTTTTAATAGATAATATTTGTTTTTTTTCACACAGAATTAAAAATTGGTACATTTGAAATAAATGGTACTCTTGGATTTTCAGTAGATATTAAGACTTCTGTTAATTATATATTAAATACTCTTGGCTGAAGAAGACTCAATGCTAGTTGATATGAAAAACTACAAATGATGATTTTCAAATGTTTAAAAGGTTATGCTCCTCAATATCTGACAACAAAATTTATCTTTAACAATAGTACCCATTCTAAATGAACACATAGCCAAACAACCTTGTTATCACATCTTGGAATAATAGTCGAGGAAAAAAGACTTTTCTTTACATGTCAACAAAAATGTGGAATGAACTACCTAATGAATTAAAAATTAACTTTCAAAATATGTTGTTACATTCATTCCAAAAACAATATTACTACAATACATAAATGTATTTCATTGACTCTTCTCTTGCTTGGTATATATATATTCATATATATATATA
>NW_022707702.1:8285-20261 GCF_011630105.1 Anneissia japonica | reverse complement strand
CTTCAGGGTTTCCTTGGATATCTACTGTTTCATAAACATGCTCGTATACCTCACGTACAGCGTTGAAAAAGTCACTCTGAAGGACCTTCTGGAGGGCAATTAATTTCTGTGTAGGAACTTCACCACCTAGATTATGATCAAATATGTGTCTCTGAATTGTATTTTTATTGAAGTTGTAAATATCAAAATTTTATCTACTGTATTCACTTATTGAATCTGATGTACAGGGGTTGTGGACACATTTGTGTTATGGCACATTGTTATTCTTAAATAAATTATTGTTTTAAATATTACTCACTCCTCTGTAAATTCTTCAAAAGTTCAATTGCTCTTTGCACATCTGAAACAAGAAAATATATGACTAGAAAAATTATATGGAAAATAAGAATGAATTGATTTATTTGTACAGAAATAAACCCAAACCATATTTAAAAACCTACTAAATGACTCCTAGTTTTTTTAACTACAACATATACGCGGGGGAGGGGGTCCCCCAAATTACAAAAGGTTCACATTTCCCGGCATAGGAAATTCAAGAAACATATTCACATGCTCCAGAAATTCATCCACCATAACTGCTTGACCAATCAGAGCAGTTTCCAACTAGGACTGCCTCTAAATTGTCGTACAAGCAAGGCCTTTTTCCCCGCTGCTTGCGTGTCAATACTGTGTCATGTACAAAACTCATCTACTCTCTTTCTACAGTATAGGTTTCACTAGAATTATCTTTATTCTCGTCTAAATCTGCGAGTGCCATTTCTGGCCATCTACAGGTGCCATAATCAAAATTTATTTTAACTCAGCCCCAACCATGGTGCGGCTGAGGTGTAATAGACCCCCAGTGGTAGATTCAAGTGGGCCAAGCTGACCCCGGCCCCTTATAAATTTTCGAAAGCTATAATACAAAAGAATGGAGAAAAAAAATATACTGTAATTGGGGTCGGCTGAGGTGGGTGGACCCGGGCTAACATTTATGTGAAAATCCCTTCCTGGACCCCCCTCTATGTATGGCTAGCAAACCTTCCTTATTTTTTATGAATTGTGAACCTTTTTTTGTGATTATTAATTATATGACTACACCCTAGCGACCCTCTGGTTTAGGGGACAGTAAGGTAATGTTATGACAGGACCCTACAGGAGTAGAAGGCGTATAGGGCTATAATAGAGGAAGCAGGTCAACTCGGCCCCAAATCAACTTAGCCCCAAATCAACTTGGCCCCAGTCAACTCAGCCCCAGTCAACTCGGCCCCAAGTCAAAATTTGAGCATTTTAAAGTATGGCCTTTGTTATAACATTCCTGAAATGGCGGCGTACGAAGACTTTGTCTCCGATAAAATTCTTGAATTGGCGTCGTACAAAACTTTGTCTTTATTCTCCCAAGAGTATCATTGGACCCCACTTGTGGGAACGTTTCTCACTGAATTAATTGTTACTAGGCAACTTAGTACTGGCAGCTTGATACCTATAAAGCAATGTATTTCCATTTATGCCTAGATTAAACCCGTTATTTCCAAGTAGAATATTCTTCATTCGTTTACACCTAATTAATAATAACTCTGATGAAATCACTTTACTTTAGTTGTTATTAATTACCACTATTTGATATATAGGTCACTTACTGTATATCATCGTGTTTTTATATGAGGTAAATTAAATTATTTAAATATGGTAACCAACCAATCACTTTTTTCTGGAACGTATAATCATCTTGCAATAGGTACGCTTATTTTTGTCACACTCGAATTCTAGGCTTACAGTAGGGCCTAGTTAGAGGGTCAAGCTCGCTAGTCATAAAGTTTGTTATTCATATGGTTCATTATTCATAACCATAGGGTTTGCCCGAAGTGACTCAAATTTGTAATAGAGGGCTAGGCCTAGGGGGAGTGACTGTTCCGGATATGATAAAAAATGTTATCTACCCGGCCGACGGTTGAATAAGTACAAAACGTTTATCCACCCTTCAGCCGAGTGAATAATTTCTAAACAGTTGGCCACCCAGCAGACAAAGAGCCAACTGAGCATGGGTATCAAAATACAAAGTAGCGCCAGCACTGGCGTTGATTTACGTATGGTTTATGCGATGCCTTTGAAGTCCATGTGTTCCCCGACAAGCTGCTCAGCAGGGTTTTAGTATACAGAAAAAATTTTTATTATTATTATTATTATTAATATTATTATTATTATTATTATTATTATTAAAGAGTTCATTACAGTATCAAATGGTGTTATCTTTCTTTTTACAGAAACAACGCAAATGTTACAAGTCGATTGGTTTGGAGTTTCTTTTTATCGTTTCCATACGATATATATTTGGATCATTTTGTTTATAAATGCTTCAATAAAATCTAGATTTATAAAATAAGTAGGCTTATAGTTAATTTAGCGGATTAGTTTGTCATAAGTTTTTTGTTTGTTTGTTGTTGCGTCTCCATTTACATTACCAAATGTTCTATTTATAAAAATACATATAAAATAAATTAAAATATACTGAATGATGTGATAATGTAAATAAAGCAAATATATTATTATATTAGTTTGTCATAAGTTTTTTGTTTGTTTGTTGTTGCGTCTCCATTTACATTACCAAATGTTCTATTTATAAAAATACATATAAAATAAATTAAAATATACTGAATGATGTGATAATGTAAATAAAGCAAATATATTATTATATTCATAAGGGCGACAAAATCACTTATTGCATAGAAATTAACTAAAGAAATTATTAACTACAGTATAATTTGACGAAAGAAACGTTTTCAACAATTATGTTGAGGTGAAGCAGACACATGGTTTGTATCTTCTTGTTTGTTTTATTTCCATTGTCGATACACATTTTGATTAGGCCTATGTTTATAAAAATTTAAATACACAAATAAATGATAAATGGAAATACTGTAGTAAAACATAGGCCTAGTTTAAATAAAATGTATAGGCCTACAATGTTAATGGCTGTTTCAGGCTTCTTTTGATATTAAGTTTTGTAAGCCTAAAATTTCACTCACAAGGCCTATTATGGAAAATAACTATAAAAATGGGAAAGAAATGCCCACAAACAGGTTCCCACGGTACTCTCGAGGGTGAAGCAGACATCCTTTGTACGCCGCCTTCAGGAATGTGGGCGCACTACTGCAAAGTGTGAAGTAGGTCGGATGATAAAATTAGACTGGCTATTTTTAGGTGCAAACACATGCCATGGCAGTGAATGTGTACGCGTGTTTTCACACTTCTCTCTATGGTTCCGATTTTTTTTCAAATTATTCAACTTTGTTTGAGCTTTAATATTTCATTTACCGTATATAGACAGGGCCCCTGCCGGCAGGAGCAGATCCAGAGATGTCCGACACGGGAACCGAAAATGGGGCTGATCGCAATAACACCGCTCTAGGGGAGGTCCGCGAAATATTTGTTTTCTATAGACAAACGCTCGAATGTAACCTCTGAGCAGGCATATAACAGGGGTCTTGGGTCAGGGAGGGCAAAGGTAATAATTTTCCCGGTTAGTAATTTATGACCCGGTGTGATACCCCCACCACCCCCCACCCACCACAATATAGAAAACAATACGACATAGGGCTTATCTTATTTATAATATAGGCCACACACGTGTGTAAAATAAATATAAGCATTTTCATCATGGTTTTATTTATTACAAACATATTCCTTCACCAACAATACACATTAGGTCCTTCTTTTAAGTAAAACGTTCTATCTTAAATGTTCTTTCTATTGGATTGGGCCTATTATGTGTTCAATTAAGTTAGAAGGCAAAGGAGGACAAGCACACATTCTTACCCTCAAAAATGTGCGCGAAGCTCGCAATTTTTTTTTTTTTTTCTTTTGGGGGGGGGGTTTAGGGCTTATGTTATATATGGCCAAACACGTTTTTTTTAAACTGAATATATAAGCATTTTCATTATGGCTTTATTTATTACAAACATATTTTTTCATCATCATTACACATTGAGGCCCCTGTCTCTTATACACATCTAGATGTGTATAAGAGACAGTTTTTGAACAGTGTCAACAATGCCTATTTGAAAATGGGTGAAATTTTTAGATCACTTGGGCACTCTTTAGTGATCATTGACAATTTTGAAAGGGAGGGGGTGCGTATAAGCATTACAAATAATACAAAAATTAAGTGTTTGAAATAATTAGGCCTAATACAAAAATTAAGTGGGCTAGGGAGAAGGCTAGTAGTACATGTGCCCGGGCTTGTCAAAAAATAAGGCCTAAGTCTAGACATATACCTAAATGCCTCGACTTCGTCGACTTCTCAAGAAACATTTTTTCCTAAATGAATCTCAGTAAACTGTCTAAAGTTTCTGTTTTTTGTCATTTCTGGTGTCTTTGTTGATCCCAATTGGTTATCTTTTTTTTATTTATTTTGATTGCGCCTTGTATCCCTTGGCAAAAGGCGCAGTACAAGTTCCTGTATTATTAACTAGGCCAGACCTAGCCTCAGAGACAGGTATATAAGTTTCAAATTACGATTACGAGCAAATCGCATACAGGTAACATACGACAACGATAACGAATATGTCATCAATTTTTGAGTTGTTGGACCGATTTTATTGCCATAGCCTATTCATGACGAGTGTGCATATATGTTTCCGAGGATCATCAATCGTAAGTGTTTATTGTGTTCGTTTATTTTTTATTGTTTGAATCGGGTAGAGTTCAACAAAATATTGTGGCTGACCACTTTAACCTACAAACATATCGCTCGTGTAAGGCTTGAAGTGGTTTTAAGTATGCTACATATTGTAAGTATAATTTATATTCCATGATTTTTTCATTTCATTATGATACAATTATGACACATTAGAAGTCATCAGCGGCAAATGTAAACTCATTTTAATCAAAAAGTATTGAATTATATACTTAAATCGACTTTCCAAAGGCAACTTTCCAATACAGCGTGACGTCATGCCATTGGTGCGTATCTACGCAGATTTTCTTTCAGTTCCTTCAGCTGTTCTGCTCGCAATAAACAGCTTAGATTTATACTTCTATGCGATTTACTCGCCGCGTATTGATTGTAAGCGATCAGATTGGTTCTCAGTTGGGACATTGGTGAATGTACCAGAACTAGCTTCTGTTGCACTTCAAATCCAGTAATAATCTATCTATCCAGTGAACCGACGAGAACTGGTTCGACCAACATACGACTCAAATTACGTCACATGACATTATTTCTACTACTATTTCTACTTATTTGTATATCTTCTTCTCCTTATTTATATATAATGTCTACTATCTGTCTCTTATACACATCTAGATGTGTATAAGAGACAGGTGTTAAATATACAGTAGAACGATTGTCTTTATGATATATCAAATACAGCCCTTAAATAAAAAGTTTCTGATTTATTAAATAAAATAGTTAATGTACCTCCTTGTTATAAATATGATAAAAAAAAATAATATGAATTAAAAGGCATGTTTACACAACCAGGATTCGAACCCGAATCATCTGCCATTTATGCAGATGCCTTAACAAATTGGGCTGCTGAGGCTTGCTGGGAATTCTAATCCGATTGAAGACAATAAAATTTCACACTCTTGTGTACACTGTCTCTTATACACATCTAGATGTGTATAAGAGACAGGTATAGCGTCTTAATCGCGGTGTGCATGTTAAAGGTTGGAAAATGAGTGTATAGAATAAATTTGGAATATAAGTGTTGGTGCTGCAAAATAAAATGACCAGTTGGAAGTTGTGCGGGGAACTAGAGCAACACATTATCGGGTGACCTGAGGGTGCATCCAAAAACAAAAATGCGGCAGTATAAAGACACACTCTTTTCCGATATTACATATAATATCAGTAGAAATTGATTGATTTATTATTATTATTATTATTATTTATTTTATTTTATTTTTAAAAGCTTTTTTGTCACATTGAATTTTTACTTGCATAATTCTTTGCATTTAATTTAGTTATAATGTATATTATGTTTACAATAGAATTATGTTTATAAACCGAGGCCATTTTAAAACTAATTTATATCGTTTTATTTTTTAATTATTATTAGTCTATGCCTTTTTTAAAACTAAATATACTATTACTGTACTTCATATGAGGGACAGCTGACTCCAACTGAGTTACTGTAACCTGTGAATATGTATTTGTTGTATTGTATGTTGAGGTCAAATAAATAAATAAAAATGAAACGGAAAGGCCTATGTACAGTTATGAAGAGTGAATCGTACTCTTGGGTGTCGTGTAACAACTTTATACCAGTCGAGGCCCAGTGCAGGAAAGGGTTAGCTGTTGTCTGCAGTGGCTAGTTCTCTAGGCCTAGTATGAATGCTATTAATATTTAGAAGTCTATGCCAAACACATTTGCATTTTAAAATGTTAATGAAAATGCATAGGCCTATATTAAAAAATGCATTTGGCTTATTCAGGAGTAGACCTAGACGTTGTTTGAATCTCCACACCCAGCAGGGGGAACGGCAACTTGTAAGATTCACACCAGCGGTAGGACCACCAGGTACAACTACTCGATTTCAACGAAGTGGATCTCACGGCGGTGGTAGCCGACAAACTGTCCGGGGACTTGGGTCAACTGCGTCGGACTCTCTCTACCAGTCGACGTTTGATAAAGCCCTTGACAACGCAAGCGAATTCTGGGCAGAACAGGCAGAACAAATTGTATGGTTTAAACGATGGGACAAGGTCTTAGATGATAGTGATTTACTGTTCCCTAAATGGTGAGTGAGGACGTTAAGTGCCCTGGTAGTACTTCGGACGTATCTCTTACTATAATAGACCTCCTCTGCTGGATCCACTATTGTTAATATTCATGTTTATAAATAGTAGTGAGGTCTACACCCAGTGTCTAGGAGTTTTGAAGTGGGGAAGGGGATCATTGGGGAGGTGGGTGAAAGTGAAGTGGGGAAGCTTGATGATCAGGTGAGGGGACACAAGCTCGGAAAATAAGGTGATCTGAAGCGATCTTTACCTATAAGACATTTTTTTTTTGCTTCATATATTTTCAATGTAGGAGCTTATTTGTGGGAGCGTACATCTGGGAGGAAAAAAATATATATATATTTTACACAGTTGACACTGACATTGATGAGAGAAGCCTTTGAAACCCCTAAATTGTCATAGTTTCCAGGGGTTTTGTCCACCGGAACACTTTCGGGGGATTTTGAACAACGCCCAAACACGCCCAGTTGCGGTGTTGTCGGGACATTTGGCCCACCATTAGGCAAAACCTGGTGTCATCTGCCTACTTGTTTTCAATTTATTTATAATTTTTTTTAATATATATAATTAAGTTAGTTATTTATCTTGATTAGGCCTACATACAAATTTGCATATCATTTATTTACAGGTTTGTTGGAGGAGAATTAAATACCTGTTATAATGCTGTTGATCACCATGTCATTGAAGGCAACGGAGATTGTGTTGCACTCATTCACGATAGTCCTGTCACTAACTCACAGGAGAAAGTAACGTTTAGCCAATTGCAAGAACAGGTTCGTTCTATTTCTTTTATAAACAAATAATCGTGATGAACATTTTTCAAAATCATTTTTAAAAATATTTAAAAAAAAAAAAAAAATGGTGAGCAGACCAAATGGAGATTTAATTGTTATAAATAGTCAAAATTATTTCAAAATATTTCATAGGTACCATATCAAGGACATATACCTGCATGAACATTCTAATTTTTTACAGACTGCAAAGTTAGCTCGTGTACTGATTGATAATGGTGTCCAGAAAGGAGACCGGGTGGTAATCTATATGCCTATGATACCAGAGGCCGTGGTAGCAATGCTTGCCACGGCTAGGGTTGGAGCCATTCATTCGCTAGTATTTGGTGGTTTTGCGTCCAAAGAACTGGCTGTTAGATTTGATCACGCTAAGGTTAGTTCACAATGGATCATCTTTGAGTCTTGTCAATATACATCAAGCTAGCTGTGCAAAACCTCTCATTGTAAGGGCCTTTATGGTGTATGCATGAGCTTATCATTATTTCTTTCAAAATCCAGTCACTGGATTTATCTTTATCCTTAACCTGGGTAAAATTAAGTCAAAGGATTTTTGAATATTGTTCAAGTGGATAATCTTCAAGTTACTTTAAATTGAGCAAGTTGTTTCAAAATTAATTTTTATTATTTTTTGGCCATTTGGCCAATACTTTCCCTTTGTTAATGATAATGACAAGCAAGCGATGAGGGCACTTGAATAGATGCTTGGGTTCTAATCTAAGAGACAAGAAGAAGAATACAACAACGCTGGTAAAGTAGCTAAATATGCTACTTGCTGTTTTATCACTTTTATGATGTGGTGATTAACAAAATATTTCATTTTTTTAAAGCCTAAGTTAGTATTATGTGCATCTGTTGGTTTGGAACCAGGACGTATTGTTGATTACAAGAAGATGCTAGATGCAGCAATAGATATGAGTGAGCACAAACCTCATAAATGTGTCATCTACAACAGACCAAATGTAAGTTTGAGCTCTGGGGAAGGTTATATTACTTCCCTCTGCTGTTCTTGGTGGTGGTTCAAATGATGCCCTCTGATTCCATTGATTTGGTTCCTGCTACTTCCACGATATTTCATCTTTATTAAAAACAGTTCTTATAAATCATGAGGCACACACTGGAAATTTTCAAAGCAAATAAATTACACTTAAGTAGTGAAAAAACTCCTCAGCTCACACTACTTTGCCAGCTGGCACCCCTTTGCTTAATCATCAAGCACTCAAACTTCACCTTCATGCCTCCCACCCCTGCCCCATCATCCTTCTATTTAAAGATTCCAAGATATCCAACTGTGCACACTGCTTGGGATCGACATTCCACAACATACCCATTTATACTCTTGCCTTGCACAACGTCGTCTGTTGTTTGTTGGTGGCAGTCTGAAGAGATTGTCATTGAAAACGATCTGACGTGCATGGCCATGTTCTCTTTGATGGCCGAAATTTCAGTTGATGCGACATGTGTTGCATCATATTGATTTGCCTATCCACACACCCTTGCTTAATATAAGATATATTCCCCAGCAACTGAAATTCTCTAGTCCTCAGTATATAATGATACAATTTTTGTTGCATGCTATGTTTTTATAGCAATAGATGTAAAAGATTGCAGCTAGTTAATGTGTCATAGAATTATTGTTACTTTTACTTTTACAGCAAGAAAATCCAATGTTGATTCCTGAAAGGGATTTGAATTGGAATGATGTGGTTCCAGCAGCAAAACCCCATGATTGTGTACCTGTCTCAGCTAACGATCCTCTCTACCTGCTCTACACCTCTGGTACAACAGGTATGCCCAAGGTAAGATTTATAGGTTGTGTCAGTTGAATGAGATCCGCTGCTGAGTATTAACATTTCTTTCACTGTCAGTTTTTTGACTAGAAATTTATTTTTGGTGGTGATGGTAATAACATGAGTTTACTTGCTTTTACTGCTCTAGGCCGTGGTCAGACCAAGTGGAGGACATGCTGTGGCTCTTAAGTGGACAATGAAGAATATTTATGGGTTGAATCCTGGTGAGGTAAACAAGAACAATAAGGGATATAAGGGGATAGATCAATGGCTTTCAATAATTTAAACATTAGAAAATTTGATTTCTTTTTCGCTTACAATACATTTATGGCTGGCCCCATCTTCATAGTTACCAGTTGTCTCGCATTGTGCTGGATGTCTCGAATTTTAAAGCTATTTTGGATGAAACACGCATGTTGCAGAAACATATTCATGATCATTAATTTGCCACGCATTTAGCACAAGTATATGCGTGAGAACGAATTATTACAAATCAGGGGAAATTTAAAATTAGAAGAAATTGGTTTTATTAAAAATATGAAAACGATCATGCAGTAACTTGAGTCATTAGAAGGCTTTTGTTATATCGTTCGAGAATCGTTTCAGCAAGAAAATTTCTCTTTCTCGACCAAAATAACTTAGCGAACCGGCCATGCACTTAATAGAATCTAGGAGGCGTGTGCGGTCTTGCTCGTTCATTGTAACAAATAACCGTTGATTATGTGCCTGAAACCTGGAACCCGCCGGGCTCTGCCCCTGGTCCCCCAGGGGCCCTTATGGCCCCGCCTCCCAGCCAACTGGCATATAGTCACACATTTTAAGGGTTTCAAGTTAGTAACTGTGCATCTTGCATTAAAAAAACCTCATTTAATCCAGACACTCAAAGACTTACAATAAACCGTTTTCTGATTCTAATTTTAAATTGAAAAGTGTATGTGAGTAAGTGTTAGGTCAGTATTTGAATTTTTTTAAACTCATAACGAACAGTACATTGTTCTGTGCTTTGTTTACGGATTAATGCATATTCAATCTAAAATGCTTTTCTTTGTCATAGGTCTGGTGGGCAGCATCTGATTTAGGATGGGTTGTAGGTCATTCCTACATTTGCTACGCTCCTCTTTTGAATGGCAATACCACAGTTGTTTATGAGGGAAAGCCAGTAGGAACACCAGATCCTGGAAGTTTCTTCCGAGTTCTTCAAGATCACAATGTAGCCGCCATGTTTACTTCTCCGACAGCTCTTAGAGCCATCATTAAAGAGGACAGTAAAGGCGCTTATGCCTATAATTACAACTTAGAAAAGTAAGTAATTAATTAAGTAATTTTAGTTTATGTTTTATTAATTTCATTCATTTTAATTCTTTGACCAAAATTATTACAAAAAATCAGTACAAACAATTAAGACAAAAAGTCAGGAAAAGCTAAAGCAACAGAAGTGACTGGCTCAAAGAGTCAGTAATTCTGTGTGTTATATATGAGTCATAAACTAAATATGAAATGTAGGTATACATTGCAGCTTCAAATAATTCAGTGTGTTATATACAAGACATAAACTACATATGACAAGTAGGTATACGATAAAACATAAAATAATTCTGTGTGTTATATACAAGACATAAACTACATATGAAGTGTAGGTATACAATGCAACTTCAAATCCTGATTACAGTGTCATTAAAATGTATGTTCAAATTTAAAAATTGTTATTGCGATATAAAGTGAATATATTCAGTAATAAAATACTTTATATATTAAATTAAATTATTGCCTAAATTTAAAGGTTAAAAAGTACTGTACATTTAATAATAATAATATAATAATAATAATATTAATAATAATAATAACAATAATCAGACATTTAACCATATAATAAGTATAATAAGTCAATAGTGACGTCATCGCTGCCAATGTTATTTGCCTATTCCCCACCTTCCACTAATTTTTCAATTAGTGGATGCTTGGCTTGATGATTTTTTTTAGGTTCGTGTGCAAAAAAAAAAAACCTAATTTTTTTGTCACCGCGAAGATATCGCGCACCGCGATAAAAATTGAATTGTTATTGAAAATTGCTTTCCTAAAACAAGGTTAATTAGAACCTGAAGAAAGTTACTTTAAATTTAAGATTAAGTATGAACAATTAAACAATTCCTTGAATCAATGAACCTTAATAAACTAAACAAATGGAACATTTAATAGGAATATTCTAGACCTATTTTAAAGACTCAAGGAACGAAATTAGACGTAGGCCTACGGCCAGGCAGCAGGCCGCCGAGGCCTCCTCCTCCTACTACACTATCACTAGCCTAGGGCCGTATAGCCTAGCATAGTTATGAAATTATCCCAAGATTTTTACCTGTCTGCACCGACGAAAAAGTTATTGACAGTGATTGTATTCTTTCTCGAATGCTTTGAAAAATGTTTATTTCTTTGACGAATGTGAAAAATTATGAAACAAGTTCTAACACAATACAAAGTACAAAATAGCTTAGTTATTCTATTTATATTACAGTACTGCTGATGTGTACTTAATGCGTAGGCCTACTGCAGCAAGCTAGCACAAATCAGCATACACACAAAATATAAATACGCACACAGTATATCATATCACTATGCAACCGATGACTATAATAATAATAATAAAAACTTTATTTAACTACGGAAACACTTGTTCACT
>NW_022707702.1:0-5724 GCF_011630105.1 Anneissia japonica | reverse complement strand
ACTGCATACAGTGTAATTTTTTATGTAAATTTGCATCTGAACATTGTCAAGAATTTCATCTTGCATCTTGTAGAGACAAGTTGGGCAATCACAGCACATCATGTAGGCCTTGGCAACAACCTTTCACCTCCTCACGGCAGTACAGGAAAACCAGTTCCTGGTTGGAATGGTGAGTGATTCTATTGATTGTGCTAAAAAAGTAAATTTTCTGTATACCCTTTAACATGTTGACTGCCAAAACCTTTGTTCCTAAATCTGCTTGTTTACTTGTTTCTGGTTTCTTGTACAGTGCTTCTGCTTAATTGCAGTTACCAAGCACTTGTTCATCCCTGGCCATTGGGTCCAGGTGCTTAAATGTTGCTACCATATGGGTGCACACACCACATACTCATTCTATACTTCTAGGTAGTAACAAGCAATGCAGATGAAGTGCTTACTCAAGGACATACAAAATGAGCAGTGAGAGGTTGATTTCCCAACCTCAAGGGTGGAAAACCAAACTGCATGTTCCCGCTACACCATACTGCTTCTGCTACCTGAATGCTTTTTTTTTTGGATTCTACTGAAAATATGGTTTTAAAGCAAGTATTGTTTTGATGTCAGTTCATAAGGAAATGAAAGTACAAATTTTTAATTCTTAATGCTGATTATATCTCAACAATAATGTTTTAAAACCATTGCTTTCTTGCCTGTTTTTTTTTTAGTTAAAATTCTTGGAAGTGATGGTGAAGTGCTGAA
Source organism: Anneissia japonica (assembly GCF_011630105.1). Classification (NCBI taxonomy): domain Eukaryota; kingdom Metazoa; phylum Echinodermata; class Crinoidea; order Comatulida; family Comatulidae; genus Anneissia; species Anneissia japonica. The sequence continues at coordinate 4,986 of NW_022707702.1, read as the reverse complement.
GCCAGATGAACTTGGCACCATTGCAGTGAAGTAAGATTGTATATTTTATTTGTACCTCTCTCTTGTATTAGTGTTGATGTTTAGGTTACAGAAATAATATTTATTGTCATAGATTAAAATGAATGCTGTATATTTATTTTTTAAATATATATCATATTATAAAACATTGCACATTTAACAATGATATAAGGTTGATTAAATTCCAGTTATTCACCTGAAAATGATTGTAATGGAATGGAATTTTAGACACAATTTTTGTTGATATTTTAATACATTTATGCATTAATTTTTCTAGACTGCCTCTTCCTCCTGGTGCATTTTCTACACTGTGGGAAGCTGATGATCGGTTTAAAGACTTGTATTTTAAAAAATTCCCGGTAAGTATACAGTATTTTCCCAAGTTTGAACCACATCTTACTTAACAACTTACTACTTCCCAAAAGACTAGTCAGTTAACTTAATTTACAAGTAAAATTAACCATAACACAGGAGGCCTCTCAAAAAAATGGTCTGCATATTTTGATTGCATATGAGTCATTTTTTACAGTAAACCTCTCCTTTTAAGTTCCTATCTGAGAAGACTTAGATCTACCTCTCAAACCATGGGCAGGGGTGGTCTTAAACTAACACCAGTGTTATGTCTGTAGGTTGCAGCGGCCATGCTTTAGTCACTGACTGGCTCAGCATTGGTAAAACTATTAAGAATCTTTCTTAGTTTTATTAAGAGGGTATATTCTAATTGTTTAGCAACACATTGACTGATTGGGAGCTGTCAGTCACAGACCCTCATTCTGAAGCTTTGATGACCAGGTGTAATCCTGCTACTTCTTTTTTACTTAATTTCTGTGAAGGGTTATTACAATACCATGGATGCTGGAAGTTATGACAGTGATGGTTATGTATACGTGAAATCAAGAGCTGATGATGTCATCAATGTTGCTGGACATAGAATAGCATCATCAGCTATTGAGGAGGTAAAGTACAATAAATGCATGCTGAACATTTTGACCAACGTTAATCATGCATATAAACACTGCAAGAAGTCTACGAGTAACTATTACAGCAATATTTCAATTGGTTTATACTGACGACTATTCCAACATGCTCTTCTGTGAAGTAATGTTGTTTTACATATAAACATTTATGCTATACAGTATTAATATTATATACAGTACAATATTAATATTATTTAATGAGATCTTGTTTTTATGGTTGATATCTTGTTATTTCAAGGCGATCATGTTACAAGGTGATGTGGTGGAGTGTGCAGCCATTGGTTTGAAAGATGCCCTGAAGGGTCATGTACCTGTTGGACTGTGCATACTTAAAAAAGGTGTTAAAATATCTTCAATATTATAATGACAGCTACAGTAGCTTTTTATAGTTTACAGTCAAACTCGCTTGAATCTAAAGTGCCACTGAAACATAGTTTGTCTTAGATTAAAATTCGACTAAAACAAAGTCGAATTTTATTCGAGTTATATCACAATAGCAGCAACTTGACTTGGAGAGTTAGGCCTTATGGAGACCCGAACAAATTAACATACACGGATGGTACACGCACGATGTTGACCGCACATTTGGCCTAGGCCTAGAACTGTAGAAGTAAAGGCCTAAGCTACCTAAATTACCTTGAAAGCAGTATTCTTCAGAGTATCAATACATTACATTAATTCTGTAATTATATTAAAGTATATATATTTAAATGTTTTTTTAACTGCTTCTATGCCATTCTTTTTAATACATTATAAAGAGGAATCAGTAAATACTAAAATTAAAGCTTACCGTAATCATATTTTATATTTGATAAACTACCGTAACATTTAATAACTGATTTTTGCATGGCCATCAAATCTTAAATACGATAATTCAGTGGGAAAATCCCAATACTTACTAGGTGAAAAGTCTATAATATATATATATTTCAATACGTGTATTAATCGTAAGTGAACCAGATCTGTATACCCTCCCGCAAAATGGACCGTTCCAAAATCGCCCACTACTAATGCACATGCTTGCTTCTCGCTGCTCCGCGAGGAGAGCAGGCGATGCTCTGCAGATAGTTTGTATGCAACGAAGATCGGGATGAAGATAAAAACTACAGTAACACATTTGTATTATATGACTGGTTATTCCCTATACCTAAATTCCATAAGAAATTTATTTTACAATTACTGTACGTATTTTGCAATACAATTTAATCTACTGTATATAAAAAAGAACTAACAAAACCAGAAAGAGTACTTAGATTAGTCGCTTGTTGACGTTACCACATGTCTGAACAATAGTGAGGAATTTGAGTTGAGTTGCTTGTAAAATAAACTACACAAATTAACGCTATGCAATGTAAACACGTGTCACTTGTCGGGCTTACTTAGCGTGTGAATTTCTGTATTACCAAATGTATGAGTCACTTGTTGACTTTCATAGCGATGTTGGTAAAGCAGGCAACAGCTTAAAATGATTGAAGTTTTACGTCAATAATTTAACTTCGACTTACGGACTAACAATTAATAGAAAACAGATCAATTTGGCACATAAAATATGTTTAACTTTCGTTTTTATTCAACTTAAATTTATTCGAGTTAGAGCAAATGTTAACCATTGTAAATATAGCGAAGATGAAGTGACATGAAAATAATTTCAACTTTGACAATTTTTCGACTTAGGCACATTAGACTTAGGGAGTTTGACTGTATTTGTGAATTAATGTTAAAAATAGTGTTATTGTACTAATTAAATTAACCAATTACATAAAATTAACAGTTATTGCATGTGGTAGAAGAAAATATACCTACATGGTACCTTGTAATAATATGTTCTTTTGATTTTAGGACATAATTGCAAAGATTTATTTAAATCCCCTATAGGGATAGATTAAACATTAGGAAATAAATGTTTTAAAATACAATTTTCAAGATACATCAACAGAAATGTGAGTGTTTTTTTTTCTGATTTTAGATGTTGATAAAACAGATAAACAAATAATATCTGAAATAGTAAGCACTGTTCGTGAAGCCATTGGACCAGTAGCAGCATTCAAAAAGGCAGTTATTGTGAACAAGTTACCAAAGACAAGGGCTGGAAAGATATCAAGACAAACAGTTGCATCTATGGCAAATGGTGAACCATTTAAGGTACAGTAAATCATGTATTGTGTTATCAAGGGATGTGTGGTAATGCAAAGTCAATAATAATCCAAGTGCAATATGTTGTAGTTCTAGACAGCTCTTCTAGAGTGAAGCAACCAGCGAAAGCTCATTGGGTTGAAGAAGGTTTATGTAAAATCGTCTAAATGTACTTGGAAGAATTTCATCTAGTTTTTAGTTGAATATACTGTGAAACTGTCATGTAAGTTTAAAAAAAACTTTTAGTCTATACATTAAAGAACCTTTCACAGTATAGTCTAAATGTAATTTATATTTATGTTTTTCTTTCAAACCAATGGTGACGATGTCAAAATTTCTTTCAGATTCCAGCCACAACAGAAGATTTTACTGCCTATGATATGGTCAAAGCTGCACTACAAGCAGAGGGCATTATGAAATGCTAGACCTTCCATCTTATAAACTCAGTATTAACTAAGCTTTGCCTTGAAATCATTAATCTCTTTCCATCATACCTCAGTCATAAAAGTCAATTTTAATTTTTCTTTAATTTCTATTCCAATTTCAAGTTGATAATTTTATGTAACCTCAAAATAAGGATAATTTAAAATATACTGCAGTCATTTGTAACAGAAAGCACTTTCCCTTGTATTGCAGTGTTTTGTCATTGTAAACTGTTTTGTTTATATTTTATATGCCACATTCATCATTGCAGGCTCTTTCCATCAACCCGCAGTAATTTATCACTGCTCTTTTCCTTGCAATCAGTCATCCATTATTTCAAGCTCTTTTCATTATACCCAGTCATTTCGACAGCTTTTTCATCGTTCCTGCAGTAATCAGTATCTCATACCTCAGTCATTTACCACTGTCAGATCAGGGTTGAGTCTGATGTTCAGCACTGGTTTGTGTGCTAGTGCACAACACTCCAATCTTCTTGTCATGCTTCCTTAGGAGCATTAAGTGGATGCTAGTCTGTTGATATCAGTTACTATTTTATTAATTATGAGTACTTTGCAATGTCTGTTACATCTGATTTCTTTTGACCATGAGCTTGGTAAGTGCTTCTATGAACTACAGTTTGATTTGTGAAAATTGACTAACAGAATGAAAAGTTATACCAGTTGTTGAATTTCCTTGGTATGAGAAAATAAAATTAATAGATGGCACCCTCGCTAGAAATACCATTATGTGCTGGTAAAGGATGGTGTGTTGTGATATAAACAGGAATTAAACTTTAAAATGCTTTATATGTATTTAATTGTGCTGACAGACCAAATGTACATGTTCTAGTATCATTATCGGTTGGCAGCAGGTTTCACACAAATTATAAAAAAAGTCTTCAAGACTGAGGCTTTTTTTTGTGTTATGAGTTATCTGTTAGTAATCTGAAGACTCAAAATTAAACTTCAAGACGCCAGAAAAGTAGAAGTTGAAACATCGGGGTACTCAATGCAATTTACCAACCAATCAGCCTACCTGGATATTAGAATTAACATAATTCCTAATCAACTTAGTTCAATAAATTAACTTATTTAGCAATCAACCAACCTAGACATTCAATCAGCCTAATTACCAATCAGTCAACTTATTTAACAGTCAACCAAACTGAACATTAGTCAATCAACAAACAGTAGTTGTTACCAATCACGCAATCAACTTGGAAATTTTAAAGTTTATATGATTCTCATTTGTTACCTTTTCCCCATAATTGCTTATTTTAGGTCCATTTTCATGTAATGTATTACTGTACTTCATATTGCTTTTTTTCATTTCAAAAGGAAAGGAAACTTCTAATTGATTTGAATAGTTTAAAAAAAATAGTACAGTAAATTAAATGAGTGGTGCTTATAATAAGTGAAACTAATTAAAGTGTCAC
>NW_022707701.1:0-1185 GCF_011630105.1 Anneissia japonica | reverse complement strand
CTCCCCGCACACAAATAATGATGATTTCAAATAAAAATAAAATTTTATTTTTGGCCAAAATGGAAATTTCAGAAAAAAAACAACAACTTTATTTTACGCACGCCGCTGCTTTAAAATCTCCAATTGAGAGGATATGTATTTCTTCCTAATTATATAAATTTAAAGCATTTAACCATCCAATTTTGGATTTTGGATTAAGGTGCAATTAAATACATCGCATGAATCTATATATTACAGTATATTGCTGTAATTGTCATATAAGTTTTTTTTTGCAAAATAGAAACAGAATTGTTTTCAATTGACGAGTGAAACAAGGATGTTGTTTATCTCCTGTTTTGTTTTGTATTTTTGTTAATGAATTAAATAAGGTAATAAGAGAAAAACAATTAGGCGTTAAGCCTACTATTTCAAATGTTAAGATCGGTTGCTTATTTGGGCTGATGACGTGGTGCTGATAGGGACGATGAACAGGATCGAAATAAAATTATTATAAACGGCAAGTGAATTTTCGAGAATATGGAAACTATACTTTAACCACGAAAAATCAAATATTTTAATAGCTGGACAAAGAACTAATAATCAAAATAAGTTGAAATGAGGGATCATTACATAGAAGAAAAAGAAAAAGAAATATCTTGGTGTATACATTACTCGCATCTATTAAAGAGTTCAGTCTGGTTTTGTAATAGCAAAACCGCATTAGATACGATAATGAATCTTCAATATATTATGGCAAACACTATTTTGAAATGCCGAAGATATGTTGCCAAAGAGGCACTGGTGAAATAGGATGGGAATAATTATCATCAGAACAAAATATTCAGGTAGAGTATTTTAACCGTTCAAAAAATATGAATGATGGCAGGTGACCAAAATTACTTTTCACGGCAATTATGAATAATGAATATAGAATGGTGTTGGCTCGCACATTAAAAAATATACTAGAGAGAAATGGTCGAGAGGTCTTTTATAATTGAACCAGCTAATGGCTGCTCCAAAACGTTTAAATCACAAAAGTGACGAAGACAAAGACTGGCTTATAAGAGCCCAACAAAAATCTCACTTCAAAACTACATAATGTCCCTATATTTCGAACCATATCTTTTAGATAAATTATTTTTTACGGAATCAAATTAAAATTTAAAATAGGCCTACGCTCTAACTGCCTTGAACTGGAAGCTGGAA
>NW_022707700.1:3746-5782 GCF_011630105.1 Anneissia japonica | reverse complement strand
GTCGCGCGAAGACGGTCGATGGCTTCGAAAGGATAGTCAAAATTTACCACTGTTATGTTTTTTTGTTCATTCGAATGTTTGCGCTTGATGAAAGGATGACCGAAATGACGAGACAACTCACCGAAGCGACGAGAATCATGAGAGTGTTTGCAAAAGCGATAAACGAAGCCGAGTTGCACGGCGATAAGGTAAACCGATTTTTTTTCGACGAGTACCAACACGTCATCGACCCGACCGTCGGCGACGAGAAGTGGGAAACCCGATATTTTTGTACTATCCGTGGAAAGAGGTGTCTGAAATTGGGATGTTTGAAAGTGATAAGAGAGATCGACAGATTGAGGACTGCGTGCAAGTCGGAGTCTCGGCGCGTGTCTCCACCTCCCTTTCAGATCGCAAGAAGGTGCATAGTGCATCGCGACCCGGACGACCCTTTCAACAGGACGGCGTCGAACAGAAGCAAGGAAGGATTGGACGTTCGACTGAAAGGATACGATCGCCCGTCCGCGGTGAATTGGATATCTTCCGTTCTCGGCGACTGGCCTTGCGAACGAGGACGCGTGGCGGACGTTTTGGCGATCGCGCAGAGGGCGTACTCGTCTCATCCTTGGAAGGACATGATGGCTTACACGGTGGGCGACGTGCTGAACGAATTGTGTCCCGGTTTCGGTTGGATGTCTCTCCGGACGCTGAAAGAAAGCGACAGATGCCGGGTGTGTCTGGACGCGTACTCCGAGGTGATGACTTTGCCTTGCCGACATTTCACGTCCTGTCGATCGTGCTCGAAGCGGGTGAACAACTGCCCGACGTGCAGACGTCCCAACGAACGGAGGCTGTCGGAGTGGGAGATACCGGACGGTACGAAAGTGTACAGATGAAAATTAATTGAGAAAAAAAAATAATAATAATAATAAAAGAAATCATTTAAAGATAATCTGTTGTATGCGAATGAGTCCGTGGGTCGACGGTCCGGACGAGCTGTGGCATAATATTATAAAGGATTAAGATATTATAGTTTTCAGTCAAATGCATCCTGTGCAAAAGAAAAACAACCCATAGAATGCCCGAGTGGGACGAGATTTCCGAAGGTTTCTTCGTGATGTGTGGTTTTCTGGCGAAGGGATTTCATCGATTCAGGATAGGCGATACCGACACCGGACGGCACGTTCGTTTTTACTGCGTCATCGGGGACAAAGGAAATATATTTCACCAAAGTCCAATATTCGAACAACAGAAGAACGCCGAGCCCGCCTTTATTCGCATAGGTTCCACGTCGATTTCTAGCAAGAGTCATACATTCGAATATTACAACGACGGATGTGAGGGAAACAAACGCATTGCAGTTGCAACCACAGATTCAGAATGTTTTTTCGCATATAGCTACAAATGGTACGACGAAATGCCTTCCCTGAAGTTGCTGTGCAAGCGAACGATCGTCTCAAACGACGTGCATCACGAAGTATTACCCATGTTACTTAGAACGTACGTACAACAGGAGGACAAAACGCCCGTCTCTCTGTGGATAAACAAATACATGTACTGTAATCGGCCCCTTGATTTTGTGAATTGAGTATTATGATATACGTTATTCAGTTCACACCAAACTTTCATTTTTTTTATTATGTGGGTTGAATAAAACAAAAGCAAAACAAACAATTTATGTGTCAATCTTCGTTTTATTTAAATGCATTACGAACGAAGCCCGGGTGAGCTTCGTGGGTAGGCTAGGTTCCGTGACTTTTGGACCTCGCAAAGTTAAAAAAAAATTTTTTTACAAATTGATTTGAGATATGAGGACGACACTTTTTGGGGCCAGTGTTGAAGGATAGGACCCCGCGAAGCCAACCGAGAAACCCGAATTCCGCGTCCTTCGTTCCACGAAGACGAGAGGAAACCGGGTTTTTAAGTCAGAATTCACGCACTCCTATCTCTTAACGTTATGAGATCGAACGAAGACAGGGTGAGCTTCGTGGGTAGGCTAGGTTCCGTGACTTTTGGACCTCGCAGAGATGAAAATAATTTTTTTTACAAATTGATTT
>NW_022707700.1:2336-3184 GCF_011630105.1 Anneissia japonica | reverse complement strand
TTTTTTTTTACAAATTGATTTGAGATATGAGGACGACACTTTTTGGGGCCAGTGTTGAAGGATAGGATCTGTCTCTTATACACATCTAGATGTGTATAAGAGACAGCCCATGTTACTTAGAACGTACGTACAACAGGAGGACAAACCGCCCGTCTCTCTGTGGATAAACAAATACATATACTGTAATCGGCCCCTTGATTTTGTGAATTGAGTATTATGATATACGTTATTCAGTTCACACCAAACTTTCATTTTTTTTTTTTTATTATGTGGGTTGAATAAAACAAAAGCAAAACAAACAATTTATGTGTCAATCTTCGTTTTATTTAAATGCATTACGAACGAAGCCTAGGTGAGCTTCGTGTGTGGGCTAGGTTCCGTGACTTCTGGACCTCTCAAGTTCAAAAAAAAAAAAATTTAACAAATTGATTTGAGATATGAGGACGACACTTTTTGGGCCCAGTGTTGAAGGATAGGACCTTGCTCACCTATCTCTTAACGTTATGAGATCGAACGAAGACAGGGTGAGCTTCGTGGGTAGGCTAGGTTCCGTGACTTTTGGACCTCGCAGAGATGAAAAAAAAAATTAACAAATTGATTTGAGATATGAGGACGACACTTTTTGGGGCCAGTGTTGAAGGATAGTACCCTTCGAAGCCAACCGAGAAACCCTAATTCCGCGTCTTTCGTTCCACGAAGACAGCGGAAATCGGGTTTTCAAGACGGAATTCGCGCACCCCTATCTCTTAAAGTTATGAGATCGAACGAAGACAGGGTGAGCTTCGTGGGTGTGCTAGGTTCCGTGACTTTTGGACCTCGCAGAGATGAAAAAAAAATTTAACAAATTG
>NW_022707700.1:1271-2215 GCF_011630105.1 Anneissia japonica | reverse complement strand
CCTATCTCTTAACGTTATGAGATCGAACGAAGACAGGGTGAGCTTCGTGGGTGTGCAAGGTTCCGTGACTTTTGGACCTCGCAGAGATGAAAAAAAAAATTTAACAAATTGATTTGAGATATGAGGACGACACTTTTTGAGGCCTGTGTTGAAGGACAGGACCCTTCGAAACCAACCGAGAAACCCGAATTCCGCGTCCTTCGTTCCACGAAGACGAGAGGAAACCGGGTTTTTAAGTCGGAATTCGCGCACTCCTATCTCTTAACGTTATGAGATCGAACGAAGACATGGTGGGCTTCGTGGGTGGGCTAGGTTCCGTGACTTTTGGACCTCGCAAGTTCAAAAAAATATTTTTTTACAAATTGATTTGAGATATGAGGACAACACTTTTTGGGGCCAGTGTTAAAGGATAGGACCCTGCGAAGCCAACCGAGAAACCCGAATTCCGCGTCCTTCGTTCCACGAAGGCGAGAGGAAACCGGGTTTTTAAGTCTGAATTCGCGCACCCCTATCTCTTAACGTTGGGGGAGGGAATCGTCCGAACGAAGACAGGGTGAGCTTCGTGGGTGGGCTAGGTTCCGTGACTTTTGGGCCTCGCAAAGTTCAAAAAATTTATTTTAACAAATTGATTTGAGATATGAAGACGACACTTTTTTGGACCAGTGTTGAAGGATAGGATCGAACGGAGGCCAACAGAGAAACCCGAATTCCGCGTCCTTCGTTCCACGAAGGCGAGAGGAAACCGGGTTTTTAAGTCGGAATTCGCGCACCCCTATCTCTTAACGTTGGGGGATGGAATCGTCCGAACGAAGACAGGGTGAGCTTCGTGGGTGGGCTAGGTTCCGTGACTTTTGGACCTCGCAAAGTTCAAAAAATTTATTTTAACAAATTGATTTGAGATATGAAGACGACACTTTTTTGGGCCAGTGTTGAAGGATAGGACC
>NW_022707700.1:0-725 GCF_011630105.1 Anneissia japonica | reverse complement strand
AGATGTGTATAAGAGACACGACGTGGAGTCTAACGGGCCGTCGCGCCTGTCTACTCCGAATCTGAGACGCCGGTGCCCGTTTGGCAACGTGCGGTCCTCGAGCGACATAATCAGGGCCGCCATGCTTACGATCGGCCTGCTCGAACGCACGAATTCCGGCGGCATATCATACGTCATTTGCCCCAGTAGCATGTACGCGGCAGATTCGTGGAACGAGTCCAAGGATTCGGTTATCAACCAACGATCGCTCACCGCCACCAAATTCGCTTGTCTGACCGCGTCCTGGTTCTCGTTGCCGTCGGTGTACATCTTAAACCAATCTTCCATCACCCTTCCTCAATTCCAACGTATCGTGCAACCCACGAACACGAGGTATCTTAGGTGGGCACGTTTTCCTTCCTCCGGTCTGAACCTGTCTTGTATCTGTTTCATGGAAAATTCCATGTCGACCAGTCTCAGAGTCCATGGCACGGCCTTGCTCCTCACGGTCGTCCTCGGCCCGAACGGATCGCCTCAGCAGTCGTCCAGTTCCACGTAACTCAGACAGTCCAGAGTGTTCACGACCCGACCGAACAGGGTGTCGGACAGGTTGGCATCGTGCAAGATGAGCGAGGCGAGGCGAGACAGCATGGTCGTCGGCAACGACGGATGTATCGAGGCCTCGTCCTCCTCGTCCTTCTCTTCGTGCACGATCGACAAATCCATTCCGATCGGGCAGTAGCCCG
>NW_022707699.1:0-621 GCF_011630105.1 Anneissia japonica | reverse complement strand
CCTGGACAGACAGTATATTTCCCATGGCCAACAAGCTAACCACTACCCACCACCACTAATTGTATTTGCTATTTTGCTATTATGATATTCACGAATTCTTGTCAAGCCATGTTCTCTGGATGATTAGGCTGTCTTTTCCGCCTAAGCACCATTCGTAATGTCCCTAAATAATCTTTTTTCATTCAAAATGTGACTCTTAAATTTAATAATTTTCCATAAGAACTCCTCGATTTTAATCTATTTCCATAAGCGCCCCCTCAATTGCCACTCTGTTTTCATAAGCGCCCCGTTCGAATAAGCGCACCGTTTGAATAAACGCCCCTGAGAAAGTGCAAAAAATATTTTAAGCGCCCGGGCGCTTATTCGCGCGAGTACGGTATCTTCTTTTTTAGAAATGCAGAATATGCATAAATGTAATAAAAAGAAATATTCAATTTAAAAAATAGTATCTTCTTTTTTAGAAATTACGAATACGCATATGTTTTCCCTTAATTCATCTGGGTGGTTTCTTTTAATGATGCATGTGCTATCGTTTTTGGGGTATTTAGAGCTTGGTCCCATCTGTTCCTTACTTGATACAATGTCACTGTCTTGTAGTGCATGATAGTAGAACCGAGGGCT
>NW_022707698.1:91977-93411 GCF_011630105.1 Anneissia japonica | reverse complement strand
ATCCAGACGTGAATTCAAATAAGCCTATAGTGAATGACAGGCTATGTAATATTCATTTTTACTCACACTCTAGTCATTCGCCCCATGCATGGAATGAGGACCTTATTTATTTTTCACAAAATAAACATAGCAAAGACAATTTAAAAACACAATTGAAAGAGTAAACGTCATAATTTAAAATGCATTAAACACTAATAATAATTAATTTATGGGCTCACATCTTGTAATCCATCATGTTTTAAATAAAATTAAGGGGTCATTGAATAAACGCCTAGACGTTGGATTTTTCTTCCAATTGTCTCTACAGAAGTAACTATGGACGGATGAAAATGGAAACTATATTATTTTCAGCCTATTTTTACCCTAGTGGAATTAAATTAATTTCAAATTAGGGATTTAAGAGCCGTGCAAATACACTTTTCACCATTACTTATCCATAGTAGACTACATTTACCAGTGAACGCTGGCTCCTCAAAAACCCATCAGAACAATAAATGCTCCGGGGTGCTTTTTCGAATAAATGCGCTATAGTTATTGTAATTATTGTACTTTATATAAATATTTTACTTAATTGTCTAACTGTAATGCCAAATTATATAAAAAAAAGTATGATTAGCAAATCAAATTATAAAGAAGTTCATTTTTGATTGATTTAAAATAAATACAATTTTCACATGTAAAGGCCTACCACAAAGGAAAAAAAATGACACCAAATTATGCATTTTAAAGACAATTATTTTATTTAAGTTCTACATTTTATGATACGTCACAGAAGATCTATATTATTTTGCCTAAAATCACCTTGTTTAGTGCTGATTCATCTGCATTAATTGCTTTCTTGAAAATTCAACGGAGGGTCTTAAATTAGAGCAAAATGTTTGCCCACCTTTAGAATTCAAACCATGATGGGACAATGATCCCGTGTGCATTTATGGCCCATGTGCACGTTAAAGAATGCATGAGTACTCTTTTTTAAAAAGTAGGGTATTGTCTCCCGGTTTACTGCCCAATCACCACCAGAAGGACACTATACTGTAAATAAGTCTTCTTATAGACTCCTTGGTGTTTACACCGAGTAAATCCAATCCAATCCTATAGGGTAATCACTTGTAGTTTTGCATACTTTGATCATGGAGAAAATGCTTTGATATACTGTGAAAGACACAGGCAGTGCAAAACATTGGGACCAGGGGATATTAGGAGGCGTTCTATAATAATTATAATCATTTTATAAGTATTTTTTTGTGTATATTGAAAACATTTAATGCAGTGGCTGATCTAGAATGTAGCAATGGGGGAGGATAATGCCTGTCTCTTATACACATCTAGATGTGTATAAGAGACAGGCGGTACACCACGTAAGTAGTTCTGAAATGAACTGTTGTAGTTGGGAAAGTCTTGACGTTTCGACTGAGTTGCTTCAATTGTCTTGAG
>NW_022707698.1:89518-91758 GCF_011630105.1 Anneissia japonica | reverse complement strand
GGACTCTGATTTCTTTTATGGATGCTTCTTCTCAGAGGGGGAATCTACAATAAAATTTCAAATGACCTTATCAGACGTTTGCTTGTCAAGCTAAAGAGTGATTCGTAAAACAACAAATCGATACAGCACAGTATTAAGCCTATGTAGTGACGACTGGATGAATTTAAGTTACAGGTGTATTTGATATATTAAATATGTCGCGTTAATTAATTGTTTTAAAATGCCTAAATTGAATACGATTTTAATACCGGTAAGCATTCTTGATGACTTCCAAATATTTTTTGAAAAAAAAAAATACAAGTAGAAAATATGATATGGGTCAAGAAAAAAATGAGGAAAGAAGAGGAGGATGACGTATAGAAGGGGGAGAAGGGGATCGTTAACACCATGTGAGTAGATTAATTAAACAAGGAAAATGAAATGATAAACAAGAGAAACTGCAAATTAATTGATACTGAGGCTACGTTCAAATTATATAATAACAAATGTGAACAAATATCACATAATTGAAACAAAAATTACGGAACGAGAACGTAATTGCTTAAAACATCGTCGTACACAGGAACTTGAAATACAAAATGTCTAAACTACAACGATAGCGGGAGAATAGAGGTACCGTAAAAAATACTCAACACCGATCGAACGATCGAATCACCGATAGCATAGACTGAAACCGTAACTGGGGGTGTTATTATTTTTTGAGAACGTACAGTATTGAACTTTCACTACGGCAACACGTCAGGTAGGAAAAAATATCATTCTTAATTAATCTCCTGACGCAGAAAACATCATCGAATAATTCTGCATTTGAGAAATTTGATAGAATTTTGACTATTATAGATATTCATGATTCATATTTGTTTTCGACAAATTTTGTTATCAGTGGTTTCTAAAGCCATAACTTCTTTTTGAACCCACCAGAAATAATCAATAAGGAATGCTTTGCGACTTGCTTTTAGTGGCAAGATATTCAATCTACTTCAGAAATAATGTAATTCGTATCTTGTGGCCTGTCCAAACGCTTATAAAGACCTGTCAAAGCATTTAAAGTATCATTGGTTATTGTTTTATCGTGTTTGTTACCAATTTATTACGCGTGCTCTATTGTTCTAAAGGAAATCCAAAGAGAGTTGGAAACTTCCAATTATACCAAATAGCTTCAACCATCCTTGAAATACTGCAATATATGGCAAATTGGGCTGGTAGTCCATTGAGTCATTCCAAAATAACTTTATGATACAATATTTTAAAATTCTGTTCCGCATCCTGTGTGTCGCTACCAATGTTTGGGTTGCAAAGAAATGTTGATGGGTTGTGCCGTCGCTTCAGATAAAATCAAATTGATGGTAACAAACAAAAGTGCCGACAAAAGAATGCCAACAAATGAACCCCGATGCATGGTTTCCACAAAATCGATACACGCTATTTAGCCAACAGCTTTCGTTGATGCTGATTGGTTGGTCGATATCGGGGTGTCCCGATTGCATCGAGGAGTGCGACGATTGCATAAAAAAAATTGTAGCGATTGTGTAGCGATTCTTTTAAACCAAGGCTTTAGCTTGATGAAATGTACCGTGTGAATACATTTCTGTTTGATTAAAAGTCATTGGTAAATTTTTATATAGAAGCAAAAATGATATCAGACAGGTTGCGACAAAGTTTCTAATGCTATTCCACGACAACAACGCGGAAATGTGATGGCTGGATTTCAATTGTGTCTATATTCTGTCGTATAAGACGAATTTTAAAACAGCTAATTAGGATCGAAAAACGTGGGGTCGTCCTATACGCGCATTATATACATTTCTGGATTTTCAAAAATCATGTTCGTCTTACGTTCAGATTGTCCGTAACATGTGAATTTACTACTAACATATCCCCAGTCAATAATTGTCAAAAAATCTTCTCAAACTCAGGGGTCGTCTTATATACGTAATCTCATATATATCATGGTTAATATCTAAAGTTCAAGTATTGGAAACAGTCGCCCTGTGTGCCTAACCTGAGGATTGCAATATCGTCACTCCCAAGTCGGACTGATTAAAACTTTCTGTCGAGAAGTAAACCATTGCACTAACGAGTCTAGGTATTAAATTTGGTTTTGTTTGTGTGACACAAACTGTAGGCCCTACACCTTAAAATTTTAATTCCCTAAAAAAATGTTATTCTGAATTTAAAGATAGCGCAGAATAACTTTATTTGGTGTAAATCTCTGGTAGGCATCTTGTAGAGGGACATAT
>NW_022707698.1:73256-89510 GCF_011630105.1 Anneissia japonica | reverse complement strand
ATATTGCATTTACTCCTTTTCAAATAAAGTTTTAAATAATACTTGGTTTGTTAGTGTCATTTAACTCTGTGAAGGTGTTTTTAAATACTTGTATATAAAATAAAATTACTTAATATTGGATTTGAGTCGCTGTCTAAAAAAGTCGAGTTTTATACGACATTATACGGTAATTTTTATTCATCGGATTTATATATTTAAATAACTTTCCGCCACCGTTGCTCATAACTCTTGATTTAATTAATTGATTTGTATGATGTTGGTATTCATATTTAGCCTGTAGATTGATTAGCCCCCTCGGTGGGGTCCAAGGGCCGAATCCCCCTGAAGGTACTTATATTTTACGAAGTTTATTGGCAGGAAGGTACTGTAATATGACTTCATATTTGTTGTAATTTCCAGTGTCGGATCCAGGAATTCGAAATAGAAGTGCCCATTGAGGGTATTTTCACAGATAAAAGATCTAGCCTATACTACCTCAGCCCCACCATGGTTGGGTGAGGTAAGAAAATTTGTGATTATGGCACCTCTAGATGGCCGGAAATTGAACTTCCATACATAAAATTGGAATATAATTATCTTTATATCGCCATTTTTTTTTACCAATTTAGGGGCGGGGCGGGCCGGCTCGGTCCCCTTGAATTCGCCACTGGGTACTTTAGCAGATGGAGAATCTATACCACCTCAGCCCCACCATGGTTGGGGCTGAAGTAAGAAAATTTGTGGTTATGGCACCTCTAGATGGCGGGAAATTACACTCTCAGACTTAAAATTTGAATACAATTTTGCTTATATCCCCATTAAAAATAAAAAAAAAATGAACAATTTAGCCTCCGCCCTTTTATGCGTCACATATTTCCGAACAAAATCGAAGTCGTCGAGATTGCTTCCACGATTTCAATGAATTATTTATCATAAGGGTTATCCTTGATATGGCTTCCCCGACGACAAATTCACTTTTCCTCTGATGGATAAAAATTACCCTTCTATGTAGCCCTGAAATGATACTCCAACTGTGGCGGGTACAGGAAGTCGAAATAAATGGGACCCAGGGAGGGTTTTGCGCAAATAAAATGTCCACCCACCTCATCCGCACAACTGTGGGGGCTAAGGTAAGAAAAATTATGATTATGGCACCTTCAGATAACCGGAAATGGCAATCTCAGATTAAAAGTTGAATACAATTTTGTCTGTTTTCTCCATTTAAAAAAAATAAATTTGAAAAAATTAGGAGGTTGGGGGCCCGTGCTGACAGGTTTCCCCCTGAATCTGCCACAGTTCAAAAGCACTTGACATAGCCTATATCATTTTGTATCACAAATGATTAATTCCTAATGTCAAGAGAAATATATTTTTATTCGAAATTTTTTTTTACTCAATACAGTTTTTACAACATATATAACACGTTAACGGCGTACTGTAAATTCTGTATAACCTTCAGAGGACTTTTTTTACAAAATGGCCTAATTAATTATTTTATTGTTTTCGTTAAATTAGATGGAGTTTAAATGTGGTTGAATTCAGTTAGTTTGAAGGTTTACTGTAATACCCCATTCAGACTAACATCGCATTGCGATCGGTTGTAGCAATTGCGACACCCAATCGCAAAGTAAAATCGTGTGTGAAAGGTCACGAATAATAGTCGATATGTAATCGATATCGCAACTGTTACCCGTTGCGATTGGGTGCTACAATCTTTATTACTCCGATTACCACGGAATCTGATTGCAACGAATCACAACGAATTCCACAGGCACTGTTTGGCTGAGGTCAGGCAAAATAGGCCTAGCCACCGGAGTTCTAGGCCCTAGAATGTCAAGTTTGTTTGTGTTGGTCTGAATGCGTTCGTTGATTGCGATCGGGAGTAATCAGTTTTGGATTACCACCGATTACATCGCAACCGATCGCAAGAGAGTGTAGTCTGAATAGGATATAAGCCAATCAGTTACACCTACTAATACAAAGAGAACTAGAGCGTCGCTCCATTAAAGAGTGCCTACCTCCCCCAATATGCCTAAATACAGAATTCACTAAGGCAGGCGATTTTTTCTTTATGCTTGAGGGTGGGTTTCAAGGAAAATTGACAGACGCGCGTATACAGACGTCAATCAACATTTGGTTGCTCAACTCAAAAATGGAACTTGTAATGCTCGTTAGAAAATGAAAATATATAGATATATATATATATATATATATAAAATGCAAAAGCAATGAAAAAACGGTGTACAATCATTGAAAGTTGACTTTCGGAACACAAATATATTAAGCTATAACAAAATCAAACGGATATTTCGATAGCTCCTGCTATCTTCATCAACGTTAAAGTGAGAAAACTTGGGAGATCTTACATATACATAAAGAATAATAAACTAATCAGAATCAAGTTATCAATACAATTAGTAGCATTAAGCTGGTTCAATGGCACCGCCAAAGATGTGTATAAGAAATTACTGTACAATTAAACCATGATAAGATGTCGGCAACATGATTATGTAAGCGATAGTTTATTGGCGGTGCCATTGAACCAGCTTAATGTTAAGACTTATTTACCTACAGTAAACAATAACAGGAAAAAAAAACATAGTAAGATTAATAAGGTCCTATATAATTAAAACAATTGTGGAATAGAAAATAAATAGCAGAAATATAAGGTATATGTATGAGTTTAAATAATATAACGCATGATGTCATGATGACAAATAAAATACAGTTTAGAAATCAATGAATATATAAAAATTAAAAAAAATGTACATAAGTTAAAATAATATATAGCATATAATAGTTAGATACTGTATTCATAGAGAAATATTGCGTATGAAGGCATAATCACATGTAGAGCCTAAGTCCTTATTTAGACCCTTAATGTGAGTTTTTAACCGGATTATCCATTTCATTTCTGCGTTACGTCGTTCTTGTGTTGATTTAAAATTGCAACCTATTATTATACTAATAATAATAATAATAATAATAATAATAATAATAATAATAATAATAATAATAATGACATTGCAGCGTTTTTAAAATGTTTGTCACTGGTGCTGGGAACAGTTCCGAAAGTTGGGGTAGGGGGTAGTCCCCCCTCCCAGTAGAAAAAAGTTGGAGGGCCAATGGTCCCCCTGGCCACCCGCTTCCGCCGCCGTTGACTAGAAGTAAAAGCTCAAATAATCATACAGAGTGTGCGGCCTTATTGAGGTTCTGTCTTAGAATGGCCTTCGTCGGTGCTTTATTACTGACATTGAAAAAAATCCAGGGCCTGGACCAAAAAGAGTAGAGACACGTCATAAAACATTAGATGAGATGACACCGGCGGCTGATAGGGACCCTATGAAAGATATTCTTGATCAATTCGCAGTTATGGAATCCGAGATATACAAGAATATAGATGGTGTATCGAAAGATCTACATTCAAAAATAGATGGTCTGCCTTCAGCTGTTATGAATATGAACGCTAAAATAGATAATATTACAGGTATTGTAGATTCCCTTTCACAACGAATGCAAGTAATTGAAGATGACAATAAAAACCTTAAGTCCATTAACGAGAAACTCCGAAAACAGATCGATAATCTAAAATCTCACAGTAGGCGAAATAATCTAATATTTCTGATATACCTGAAGCAAAACCGGGAACAGAAGAAACTTGGAAGGACTGTGAACAGCAACTGAAGGATTATATAACATTAAATTTGGGGATCGATAAAGATTCACTAACACTTGATAGAGCTCATAGATTAAACAGCAAATTAACACCGTGACCTATCATTGGTAAATTTAGCCATTATAAAGAAAAAGAAAAAGTGCTCAGGCAAGCAAGACAGAAGAACAAAGTAACAACAAAAGAACAGAGGAAATGAAAGATTAGTATCGGAGAGGATTACACGTATAGAGTGAGATCAATAAGGAGGAAACTGCAATCAAAATTGAAGAAGCGATTAGTAACGGACAGAGATTCAAACTCAGGTACGATACACTAATTATAGGCCATAACCTGTATACATACAGCATTGAGGAAGATAAAATAAAAACATATAGGAAAGAGGTCATGTCCTAATATAACGATAGAGACGAAAATCCGAAGTGAAACACTAAATATAATGTGTTTGAATATAACTGGCCTGATCACAATAAAACCGGACAACACCAAATTTTATAGATTTATGTAAGTCGAATGACATCTGTGGGTTTATTGAAACATGGCTATATGATGTGAAAGTCAGGGCAGCTTTCGAAAATTATGACTGCTTCTCTTACTTTAGAAAGAAACGATGTAAACAAGGGAGATACGTGGGTGGGGTATATGTGTTAATTAAGGAATATATTTCAAATATGTTAAACAAATGTTCTGTGAATCTGATGATGCAATTTTTTCTCCATTAATGGAAACGATATTAATTATGATAGAAATGTTCTTATTGGTTTTATTTACATAACTTGCAAACACTCTACAGTTTAGGATAATGGTGATTATGATCCCTGGCGTCAGTTTGAAGACAGACTTATTAAGGCAAAACATGATTTAAATTACCCGTATGTGTTTTTTGGCAAGGGATTTTAATAGCCGGACGGCTAATGAACCTTACTATATGAATGACGAAAACAGATTCATTCTAAACCTAACATATCATCCAAATTATAAGGAACTAAATCAAAGAGTCTCTAAAGATAAAAACTGTAACAATTTTGGTAGGAAACTAATTGACATGTGTATAAATTCGGACATTCGAATCATAAATGGGCGTACATTAGATCACAGTAACGGGGAACTAACGTTTAGTTCTCATCAGGGGATTAGTTTGGTCGATTATGGGATTGCGTCCCAGGAATTTATGAATAATGTTATTTCGTTAGAAGTAATCCCATACGCTGAGCTGGGTCACATGCCCATCAAAATAGTTACTATATTAAAAACAGAACGCAATATAGACGATACACAGGCAGCACAGGTACACGGTAATCCCTGGAATTATAATATACCATCATACAATAACTATCGTGCAATCTCACTTATTTCAACTGTGTGTAAACTATTCACCTCTATTATAATAAAAATAGGTTAAATGACTGGTCAGATTCTTATGAGATAATCTCTTAAAATAAGTTCCCGGGGCATCTGGTCAGCTGCAATACGAACTTTATCTAACCAAGTAGGTAGAGGTATTTTTAAGATAAAAAGTTTTGTTAAAGGTGACAGTTATATTAATCCAGATTTAAAAATGTATTTATTTGACTACATGGTTGTGCAAATTCTTCTTTATGACTCAGAGGTATGGGGTTACGATAATTGCATCACTTATGAAACATCACATACTAAATATTGTAAAAATTCATTTGGTATCCCTTATGCCACTAACAACACTAGAACATTGGGCGAGCTGGGGCGTTACCCGTTACGGATAAAAGTGTATAGAACTGTCACTGGTCTCCTATTGGCTGAAAGTATAACTATGGAACCAAAACGGCCAGCTTCCCTTCAAATGTTACAATATGCTTTATCGTTATGATACACCAAATTGAGTCTCCCATGTAAAACAAACTCCTTTTCTGTACGGTATTGGATTTGTTTTGCTTAACCAGGGTGTAGCAAATTACAAATTAGTAGTTACAAATTTTAAACATAGGCGATGTATTACAGTGTTAAGGACAGGATCACATAACCTTAATGTTAACAGCCGCAATGCAGAGAACCTTTTATGTAATATATGTAATTTATGTTTGCTTATAACGAAGTGGAAGATGTTTACCATTTCTGTTAAATTTGTCCTGCCTATAAATCAGAAAGAGAGTCACTGCCATAACACCTCTGGGTTAAAACGAACTGTCATGAGTTATTAAGTTTGTTTAGATAATTTACAAATTAATTTAATTCTCAGAATCTCTTGTTCCTGTCTCTTATACACATCTTGTGTGTGTAATATATATGTTTATGTATCAGGTATATAGAAATATACCTGATCACACACATCACATTAATGAATATCACTCACACATATACCAAGGTTTACATATTTTACTTGATTTCTTTTTTTTTTTAATCGTGTCTGACGTCACGAAGTTGATATAGCGCTAATATAAAATCGATGCAGTTGTTACTTACATGGTTAAGAAATGTACAAAAATTGCGTTTTTAGTCGGTTTGGGTCCGGAAATACGCACCCACTTGAAACAGAGCACAAGTGAACAGAAAAAAAATTACAGATTTTTTTCTTTCCACTCGCTAGGAAAAGTGGGGTTTTAACTATAAAAGATTGGTCAAAAGTAGAGGAGACAATTGATGACGTCCCAATTCTTAAACAATTTGGGGGTCACGTAATGGGAACGTGTCCCCCTGTCCCCTACCGATCGATGGCCATGATTAAGATATTCGTCAGTTCGTGTGAAAATAATTGCAGTTTATTTACACGCTATTTCGATGGATATTCGTAAACTTGTGGGAATCATCATAAGCTCTGCCTACCAAAAACATGCGGTATTCAAGCGATGGTATTAGCATTTGCACACACACTTTGGTCACGCGAACGATCGATTGCGCGAACACCACGGCTCTTGCTGTCAACAGTAGACGCGTGCTGTTTTTGAAGCTTCTGCTTTTTCTGTGGCAGAGAAGTAAACGGAATGTCCCCAATCGGCGCTAACACAGATTTCGGGTTCGAAAAATATTCCAGGAACGAGCAGAATTGGGCCAGTATTTCACATTGTTGCAGACATTGAAAACAGATGATCTAGAATATTTGATTATGTAGTGTAGGCCTAGTAAATATAGGAGAAAAGTATTCCTATTCCTATATGGTGATCTGGGGCCCTGGACTAGGCCCGTACTTACAACAATAACATTAACAATACAAGGCGTAGCATACATATGAGTATTTTGCCTGATCCTTTTGTTTTACTATTACTATTGAAATGGTCCCAAATTGTCCCCAATAAAAAAAAATGGAGGGGTTCAGGGAATACAGTGACATTTGACGGTAAATAGAATGAATGTGATTGGAGGGAGTTTTGATAAATGAGGAATCGAATATTAAGGAGGCCCGAGACGAATATATCGGGGAATAGACTAGTTCAAATCATCTGAAACCTTTGAGGCTTTTTTTTTTAAATTTTCCCAATAAAATGGTTTCTAGTATTACCATTTATAGACCACGTCATCAATATATCAGTATGATTTTCATAACGTGTAATTAATATTATTCATGTCATCGATCACGACGTTTATTCAATCGTTGGTTTGTAATCTATATGACACTGTGTATCGTCCAAGTCGTATCCACTTTGATTAGCAATTTTATCGGAAGGCATTAGAAAATAAAAAGAAAAAAAAATCACCAAAATTGTCTCTAATGATGTAAAACCGCAAATTTTTCGAGGGCCTTCATTAGAGAACGAATTCATCACTATTTTACTATTTCAATTACTTAGATCATCTTTAAAAAAAGAATAAAAAATTTAACATAATCTTGTGTTAATAATAATTAAAAAAAATTGTGAGTATCTTTTGTAGTATTCGACAAATGTTTGGTCTATATAAACATTGTCGTATTATTAGTAATTACACCTTTCCCCGTACTAATTTAGTTCATTAACCTTATTAGTTTTGCATTGTGTAAATATCCCGTTTTAGCATTTAACTGAATCTCAATTGTCTTGAAGATACTGAAATCAGACTAATTTTATGTCTAGATTTTTTTTTTTTTAATTTCTAATATTACTTTATTTATTGTTATTTGGTAAGCAGTTTTAGGTATGCCAGGCTGACAGCCATCTAAATTCTCAGAATCTCTTGTTCCCGACGGAAGCAAAATAGGCGTGGTCGAGCGTCGATTAAAATGTTTTGAAAGTGGTCCAGAGGTTAGCCCCGAAAATTTTTACAATTCAAGGGTTCGAAAGGCTTATTTAATCGATTTTTGATACTAATAATATGTATAGAATATATATTTTTTTTCTCTCCTACGAATTGTAGTTTTTTTTCTCCGATGCGAGGGGGCGTGGGCCCCGCCTGTACCACGCTCTGCTCAACGTCTAGAGGCATCACTTGAGTTGACAGGTGCGCGTCGTGTGGTGGGTGACTTAACTACGTTAGGGTTTCTGCATACTGTATACATTAGCAATATAATGATTTTTTTTGTATATCTATTTGTGTTGCATATATTAACAGTGTGCCTCTTGCAGGCTTACATTGTAAAAAACCGGAAAATTTTAATGTTCAACATTTTGCTAACATTATTTCTAACATGTGAAAGTACACTTTTTCTTTCATCAGAACACATTTTATAAGAACACTGAGGCTGAAATTGAATAAGAATTAAGTACAAAATGAGAAAAAATTGCGACTAAAGTAACAATCTCAAATGAGGTTTTTCATTAGAAAATACAAAAACGAACAATCCTATCTGCACCTTATTTGCAGGAGGCCTAGGTGTGACTATGAAACATCCTCTATAATACAGTACATACTGCTGTAATGATAATGTTCTCTGTTTGGAAAGTGTGTAAAAATAAGAATATAATAAGAACATTTTAAGCCTGAAATCCGCAAAAATAACAACACCGATCCTTGTTAATGTTTACTGATTGTTATAAAAAAAAAACTGTAGCCTACACAGAGGAGGAAATACATTTTCCAACACCAGCGGCAAAACTCTTTGTGTCAAGGGGCGTACGTGCACCCAAATTGGTGTCATTTGGTCGGCGTAATAACTTCAACCTATTACATTTACTTGTGTGGAATCATAACCGGACCCCTTTTCTCGGTGCACGGAGCGAGGTAATTTCAAACCACAACGAGAAAAGGGGTCCGGTTATGATTCACACGAGGAAATGCAATAGGTTGAAATTATTACGCCGACCAAGTGACACCAATTGGGGTGTACCTACGCCCCTTGTCACAAAGAGTTTTTCCGCTGGTAGCCCAGTAGACACAAAGCCTTTTTGAAATCAGCCGATATCAGCTTGGCTGCATATATTGTATGTTAAGATTAACCATGTTTTAGTTGCAACTATAGTCCAAATACCAATTTGCTGTTAGAAGTTGTATCACCCACTAATGTAACAATCAAACTCTGTAGGAACATTAACCACTAGTTTAACAAAAATCAACCATTGATGTAACATAAACCACTGTTGTAACAAAAATCAACCATTGTTGTAACAATTTCATTAACCACTATTGTAACAAACGATTTAAGCACTGTTGTAACAAAATTCATTAACCACTAATGTAACAATGATTAAACCACTAATGGCTTACAATATAGAATATTTAAGCTATAAAATTACGTACATTTTCCTAAGAAAACCAAATTTCACATTATTGTTGGAGTAGCACCTCTTTTTATATCCTGTCGTTGTCTTTGAGTAACCTAATTAAGTCATGGAAATATATATTTATTATAAATTATTAAGTTTTATCTCTATAAAATTTAGGCATAAGTTAATTTAAAATAATATTTACAATGTTATGGTGACTATTCCTGTGGAATTTTGCCTTTCAAATATTATTTTTCACATTTTGACAGGTTTTGAATTGTTCGCCTTATTCAGCTAATTATATTAAGGCATATGGCCTATTTACATTGTGGAGAAACCCTTCCAATTTTTTTTTTGAAATAATTATTCTTTTAAAAAACTTTATGGCTTTATGGATTATTCAGAAAACTCAATGACATTTTATCTATAATCTTTGACCCTTTAAATTAAAAAAAAATATATTAAAGCTTATTGACAATGCTATAAAAACAGTTTTTTTCCCTTTCTATGCTGTTTGTCATACGCAAGATGAAGAATTCCCAAGAAAAACAAAATTGGGCAAAATCGATCATTTTGAAAATGATTTTCCTTTCATGACCATTTACTTCATCCATCCATTATCAACCTCCGATTATTTACTACATTTACAATGTCACATAGACCATCCCTGTGCATTTTGGGCTTGTTCATTTTATTTGTACAATCTGACATTTAACCTCTATATAAAAAAATCGTAACAGTTTAAAAATGCACAACCATCATTAATGTGAAATTTGTGAATGTACATATTAAGTTTTCGGCTCGGTGACTTCTATATTGTACGTTGTTACATTAGTGGTTAAATCATTGTTACAATAGTCGTTAATGAATTTTGTTGCAACAGTGGTTACATCGTTGTTACAATAATGGTTAATGAAACATTACAACAGTAGTTGATTTTTGTTATAATAGTGGTTGATGTTACAACAGTGGTTGATTTCTGGTATAACAGTGGTTAATGTTACATTAGTGGTTGATTGTTACATTAGTGGATGCTACAGGGGTCAGGATTTTAGGTAACTGTTCATAGTCGAATGCTGATCTATTCTTCGTATTTAAATTTTCACTTATCATAGATTAAATGACAAACTGTATCATGTAAGGCCGTGTAAGGTTTTTATATTTGCAGTATGTCTGTTTACATAAAACCAGTTCTTCATAAGTCACTATATATGGGAAAGCCATTTATCTAGGCAGAAATCGCAAGTTTGTGATATCTTTCTTTTGGTTGCGGTCGGAGGACCGATAACTTGAGGCGCTGCATAAAAAACCAGCACCGATATAATGGCTGTATGTGCAGTGGCGGATTCGGGGCGGGGAGTTGGGCTGCCGGCCCGGACCCCTTCTCCTTTCCATTTTTTTTTTACAAAATTTACAACGAAAAAAGAAAATCCATTTCAAATTTTGAGCCTAAGTGTTCAATTTCAGGCCATCTAGAAGTGTCATAATCAAACATTTTCTTACCCCAGCCCCAACCATAGTGGGGCTGAGGTAGCATAGACCCTCCATCTATGAATATCCCTTTCAATGTTCCCTCTTTTTCGAATTCCGCCACTGGGTTCCCCTGTCTTAACTCAGCCAATCGACTAGCAAGCAACGCGTCATACGCGTCTACAACGCGTGGTTGGTGATTGAAATATCACATTATTCAGTTGGCGTTGCCGCCGACAAGTAGTTACAGATACTTTACTTTAGCAAAGTAGGTTTCCATACATTTAAAACGAATCGGGGAGCCTTCCCTATTGCGTCTGGGACTGCTACGCAAAACAGGGTATTATACAGGTTACACTGAAACAACTGTAGTGACACTGAAACAACTGTAGTGACAGTGACGATTCCGTGAAAGCAGACTTAATAAAAAGGCCGAACTCATGCTGTTGCTATGAGTAGTGATGGAATAAATTAATACCAGTAAATGCTGCCTCCCAAATTATTATTCAAAAGAACATACGCTGCATAGACAACGCAGTTAACCAAACAGTTTTAAGCTGTGTAATTCATCCGACCCAATAATACTTCAGAATGAATTAAATCATAATCTTGACAAAATAGTTAATTGGTTCAATGAAAATCAACTGACACTAAATATTAAAAAGACTAAATTTACGATCTTTGGAACAACACATAATATTTCAAAATTTAATAATGTTACTGTGAGCTATAATAATGATTCCATTGATAGAGTTGATTTTTTTTAATACTTGGATGTTACTTTTGAGAGCCGCAGCTTACGTGGAACAAACACATTGAAAGCTTATCTTCTAAAGTTTCTAAAAGGATTGGTGTTATCCGTCGTATCATATATTTTGTATTCTTAAGATGTTAGCTAAAACTAATGTTTTACCTTTATTTGATTATTGTTCTTGTGTATGGTCAAACTGTTTCATCAATTATGTAATAGCTTACAAGTTATGTTAAACACTTAGGAAGAATATTACTTTCATGTGATATTAGAACACAAATTGATGATATTTTAAGTTTGTTGAACTGGCAAACTCTGAAAAATAGATGGAGAGACCAATTATTATTTGTAACTTTTAAATACCTTCAAGGACTTGCTCCCTTCTACCTAATTAATACGTTTGTTTTCCTTGAAAATGATAAAAACACAAGAAGCCAGACAAATAATCATCTTGTAGTTCCACAATGGAACATATGTCAAGAAAAACGAACTTTTCATTACCGTGCATCGATGAATTGGAACCAACTACCTAGCAATATAACTAGGGATTTCCAGAATTTTAACCAATACACATTTAAAAATGCTCTGAATTAATTGGTCTCTCCTCTATTTTTGTAATTAAATTCTCTATTGTTGTAATTAAGTCATCTATTTTTGTAATTAAGTCCTTTGTTTAATTTTCCTATTTTTTTCTTTTTAATTTTTCAATTTTTGTATTTTGTGTTATGTAACTGGACCACAACGAAAACCAGTGCCTTTGTGTTGAGCGTGCTATCCAGTATAACGAAAGTTAAATAAATAAATAAGTAAGCGCATGCACAAACGCTCATTTCCCCATGTCGCTTGGATTCGATCATTGTATTAAAATGAGTTGTATTGAATAAGTTGAAAACAAAAGGTAACGAAGTACAATAATCCGTCTTGCTATGCGTAAATCAACCAGCCTCCTGGTAAAAAGCATATTTGACGAAAACATCGAAAACATTCAAAGAAATACAAGTGGTTGAATATTTAAAAAATTAAGAATATTTAAAAAACTAGGGGACCTTGTCCCCTAGTTCTTAAATATTAAAAAAATATTTAAGTCTATCATATTAACCGTTCTGAAATTTTTCTTCAAATATTCTTTTTGTGTCTATACCAAAAATTGTTTTCTCCCTCCGGAGCCTGGTTTATTATTGGTTTTTATGTATTTAATTTTTATTTATACATTTTCATAGCCTATTAACATTAAATGTTCAACATATTTACATGACTTTCTGTCTGCAAAGATGTAAATATCTGATGAATAATGAAAGCAAACAAAGAAATATCAATACAAATTGAAATGCGAAATGCTTCACGACTTACTTTAAGTGGTAACAGAATTGATATATTTCATAGCTTGTGAAATGTTACTTACAAAATTTCAAGTTTTTCCAAGTCATTAAAGACACCTCGTTGAAGCTCAGTTATTGCGTTATTATACAAATATCTTTAAAAAGAAAACAAAGGATTGTGATCATCAAGCAAATGTTTTATTGACTTAATAAAGGGTTGAATAAGTGCTAAATAACAATTGATCCAGTCAGGAAGTGTCCCCTTTCCCTTTTATGGGTGGGGTTCATAGTGTTCAGATATATTTCTATTCCGCGTTTCAATAGCTGATAAATATGCAAACGTAGCAAAATTTAAGCCTGGTTCCCACTAGAACGTAAAGCATCGACGCAGACGCAACGTACCGACGCAAATTGATGCAACGCGAGGTTTTTGAGCGGCTTCCGAGTGGAAACCGACGACGCAAACTTGGCAACACCTTTTGGGCAATAAACCAGAATTTTCTCCCCCTTTATGAATGAGTGAATATCAGTGTTTAGGCCTACAGCGGGTTATTTCGTAAACCAATTTTGTCAATTTTTACCCTTAACAATTGTAATTTCTTTTTCTTTGTTTTTTGTGTATTTCATATAGGATTATAATCCACATTAAAACATATTACTCTATTCATGCTACATCCATCTAATAGAAAGCTCTAATGAGTCGTCTTCATGAGAATAATATATAATATTATTCTCCTGAAGACGATTGAAGCAACACAATCGAAAAGTGGAAATAGATATTCTCAACCAACAACACAGTTCTTTTCAGAACTATCTACGTGGTGTACCACAAGCATTACTATAATAGCTTCGCCATGCAAGCCTTCAAACAATATAATAATAATAATAATAATAATAATAATAATAATAATAATAATAATAATAATAATAATAATATGCAGACAATTATAATGTGCCAATTCAAAAACATTATCAAAGGCACAGTGAATAATTAACCCAATTAAAGCGATTTTGTAAACAAAAATGTTATTTGAAAAGACTATTTTTATCATTTAATAGAATGTTTAATATTAATAAAAAGAATACGGTATTTATTAAAGAATAGTCATCAATATTGCATAATGAAACAATATTCGGAACATATTTAACTCTGGTTTTTTTAATTATATTTATACTGATTTCTTATTATAAATGAATTGTATTTGCTTTGCAAATTATTGCTATAAATTAGTTCTTATTTTACTGTAACTGATTCTATGTCAATAAGTATAAAATTATAACAAATGTATGTCATCGTTGTATGAAAACATGCCGAAAACCCCTATTAAGGGGACAATGTTATGATTTCGGTTTGTGGTCGTAGGCGTACCCCTATCCAGTGGACACCCTTAATAAAGGGACACTTTTTTGTCCGGAAGGTGTCCCCTTAATAGGGGTTCTACTGTAATACTTTAAACATTAATATTTATATACAATCTTGCGCAACCTTTCTTCAAAAAGTAATTAGGCCTACATATCACACAGGGGTGACGCCCGGAGGGGAACCGGGGAGGGCCCTGTTGGGGAGATATGCCTCCCCCTCCCGTTGGGGAAAAACACATTCGTTGGGGTGAAAACAATGTATGTATTTTTCCACATAGGCATATTAGCTGTAAAATCGATGAAATAAGCCTTTGAATCCTATTAATTGTCATTTAGCCCCTTGTGGCCCCTTTTCGTCAAGAATTGGCCACACGTCAGAGACATTTGAAACCCCCCCGCCTCCCCTATCTTGCAAATTCTGGTGCCACCCCTCATACCGTATTACATTGATATAAATATTTTTTTTAGTCTAGCACTATGTTTCACTCTAATTTTTGCTTTTTTATTTTGGTTGTTTTAATGTACAGTATTTAATCATGTTATGGAAATATATTATGCCTACTTGTTATACAGATCTGCATAAACAAAATTTAAATCCTAGATTTACAAACATGAAAATGTCATACAATTTGTAATTAAACATTAAGCAAACAATGTTAAACTAAAGTAAATATTTAATTTTATATGCTAAATTATTAAACTAAAATATTATCTTGTAAAATGAGGCCTAGCACAGTATTATTAGATAATGATAATATTGATATTTAAATAAGTGTAAACTATATATTTATTAATCTAGGGGCTTACATGTAAATATATATATATATATATATATATATATATATATATATATTTGTTGATTTGTAATAATTATTTTATTTTTTCTTCTGGGAAGGCCTATAATTCCAGTTAGGCTAACAACTAAAAATCAATTAAATGTAAAGCATTATTTGTACAGGGCTAACCCAGCCAGGATTTTCCATACAGGGGATCTGAGGTTCTGACGTTGGGGCCAATGCCCCCGACGAGAGCAATGTGGACGTGGTCGAGCGTTGCTTAAAATGTTACGAAAGTTGTCCAGGGGAAGTCCCGAAAATTTTGACAATTTAGGGGTTTAAAAGGCTTATTTAATCGATTATAGACTAATATGCAAAAAATATATATAATTTTTCTTTTCTCCCCGACGAATTGTGCTTTTTCTACCAGAAGGGGGGTGGGGGAGCTCTACCCGTCAGGGGCCACCCCTTTTATCAAGGCTTTAAACGGTGTACCAATACAGAAGTAAGTGCATTAGTAGAATGAAGGCTTGAGATGAAAGCAAAAGACGGCGAAAGCTGAAAGGCGAGCAATGATTCCCTCTTCAGCGAGGTACAATAGGCATGTGTGATTACGCCCTGTCTCTTATACACATCTAGATGTGTATAAGAGACAGGAGTAGGATTTACAGTAATAAGAAACCCTTCCGGATCGGAGAATAAACATACAATATAAAATATAGAAAGCTCCATGCCAACATACAACATGTAGACAAATAAACATATATTCACTTTTCTACTATGGGCCTTAGTGAGTATAGGCCTAAGCGAAATGGTAGAGGTGACACGAATAACAGGGAACTGGGAAGTTATCATAATGTAATAATAAGATTCATTATGGACATACAAACTGAACTGATTCTACAATAACTCGAGGTCTTGGTTCGTGGGAAGCTAGGGCACAAAATTGTGGGTCTTTACAATCAATGCCGTACCAGATTTTTAAACAATGCCCGACAATGTCAGTGTGGACCTACTTTACGCACAAATCCAAATAATGTGGACCCATATTCTCTGAAGTTAGATCAATTTTATTCAAAAATATGAAAAATCTTGACCCTTTTCTTAAATGTTTAACCATTTTAGGCAAAATATGAGAAATCTGGACCCGTTCAAAAAGTGGACTCATTTATTGCATAAAATTGCATAATTTGGACCCATTCTTTGTGGACCCATTAGAAAAACCTTTGTTGGACTGTCCCAAAATAACTGGCTACTGCATTGCTCACAAGCTGTCTCTTATACACATCTTTCAATAAACTGAGGAAGACAGACCCGTGGACCAAACAGATGTTGA
>NW_022707698.1:67154-72237 GCF_011630105.1 Anneissia japonica | reverse complement strand
CGTGTATGTATTCGGATGTTTTGTAGACAGAAATCATCACCCAATCGTTAAAAATTGTTGTTCTAACATTGGAAATATGGAACAATAAGAGCATAGCATGATGTATAGATATATAAAGTTTAGTTTAGTGGAATAAAGTAGATTTGCAAAATTTTGACATTTTGTTTTGGTCATTATCTCTGAAACAGGATTTGCGACGAGTGACTGGTTTGGCTTGTCTTGTGTGCCACAAATAAGATTAAGCTTTAAGATTAATGTAATTACCTAATAGTTTCGTTAGATTTTAAGAAGACTACTGTATTTAAAATTTCCCAAAAGATTGGCCTTCCAGTGACTATTGCTATGCAATTTTCTGGAAAATGACACGGGGTGCACTTTCCCTGTAATGCTTGAGCCTGCCCATATGTTATTGAATGGCTCTCAAGATTAATAAGGTGCAAGTAGGCATGCATTTTTGTTACACAACTTTTTTTTTTTCCTGTTAAAGAATCATGTTTGAGATATTAAAACCTGCTAATTGATTACATTCATTGGCGGCCAGGCAAACATTTTCTTGGTTGTGTACTCTTTTAAATCTTTCTTTTAGATAACACATATGAATATGAAATAATTGTTAAAGTTAGGGTAGGGTCAAATGAGCCTCACTATTTAATATCAGTGTGTATATTACTTAAATTTTGAAATAAAACTCTAGATGTAATATGCACTACTTAAATAATTTCTCTGGTATTAAAATTTCCTTCAATCTCTATGTTTTTGAAATAACTTCTAATTAGCTTGATAATCATGCACTGTATTTACAACGTATGTTGTGATTTTTTTTTTTTGTGCTCATGTATGGTACCGTACTAAGAAGTCAATGTCATATACAAGTTTTACAAAATAATACTTGTGATTATAATCTTAAAACTCGGTTGCTTACTCCGCTGTATTTAGTCCCAAATTAATGTATATTTTGATTTTTTTTTTTATTGCACTCGTGTATGCTACTACGAGGTCAAGGTCATATATCAATAAATCAATGCATGTATAAGGCGCATAATACACCAGGCTCTATACGCCAATAAAAAAAAAAAAAACAATGAAAGCGAAGAAGCAAGCAAAGTGGATGCGAGACGAGGTGCCGTTAGGGAAGAGCCAGTGTGCCGTTCTTCCGCACGTTGAGGGCCAGCCGACCGACCCCACGGAAACATAATTCACAGGATCACCGTCCCGACCCATTCCCTGACAACATCTGGAAACGACCAATATGCAAGTTTTACTTTTATAATTCTTAAAACTCGGTGGCTTACTGCGTTGTATTTAGTCCCAAGTATTGTGATTTTTTTTCATTGCGCTTGTTGGGAGAAAAAAAATTGTATGTGTATTTTCTACATATTGATAGACCCTAAGTCGATTTTAAAAAGCCTATAAACCCCCTAAATGTGAAGCCCCATTGAAAAAACTTTTGAGGGATTTTGAGAGAGGCCCAGCGCCATACCCACTTTTTTGTCGGGGAAATTGCTTCCCCTCACTCCGTCGGGGAATTCAGACCCCCGGATGGGCAAAACGTGGCACCACCACTGGTAGTATTGTGCACGCGCGAATCAGGAAACAGTCTGACAACGTACGCTGCTTATTATAACGCAGTTAACTACACACATTTAAGCGCATGCACGAATGCTCATTTCCCCTCGTCGCTTGGATTCGATCCAGTACACAATTTGGCCAAATCTATGCAGAGATCGTAGGACCGGACGGTCATGATTGATCTAGCGTCGTGTCGTCACGCAAATCGAAAGCTTATACTTTCACAACATACGTCCCTTTGGGACTACATACAATGCAGTAAGCCACCTAGTTTAAATATTATAAAACTAATTATCAGTAAAACTTGTACGTGACCTTGACATTGTATAATGCACGCGTGCAACAGAAACAATCTCACAAAGTACACTGATTTGGGAATACAATTATAATTTCATTGGTAGGCCTATTTTTAAAACTTGGATAATACCTTGACCTTGTGCACGTACGCAACAAGAGTCTATCTTACAACATACGTTGACTCTGACGCTGACTACATGCAGCACATTGTAAAGTCACCGATTTTTTACAATTAGGCCTATCACAAGTATTTGCATAACTTGTATATGACCTTTACCTCGTAGTACCATAAATGAACGCAATAAAAAAATATCACAATATTATGTTTATTTGGGACTAAATACAACGCAGTACGCAGTAAAACTATGACCTTGACCTCGTAGTACCATACACGAGCGCAATAAAAGAAATATCACAATATACGTTTATTTGGGAATAAATATAACGCAATAAGCCACCAAGTTTTAAAATTATAATCACAAGTATTTGTAAAACGTGTATATGACATTGACCTCGTAGTACCATACACGAGCGGAATAAAAAAAAAAAATAAATTAAAAAAATCTCACAATATACGTTTATTTGGGATTAAATAAAACGCAGTAAGCCAAAGAGTTTTAAAATTATAATCACAAGTACAGTAGTTGTAAAACTTGTATGACCCTGCAATTCAGAAGTATGAGGATAGCGTGTAAAGAAAATATTGGCTTTGAGGTAGGTATAATTAAAGTAAATATATTTTAAGACAATTATTTTAAGTTCTACTTTTTATGATACGTCACAGACTAATTAGATCTACATGAATTTGCCTAAAATCACCTTGTTTAGTGCTGATTCATCTGCATTCATTGCTTTCTTGAAAATTCAACGGAGGGCCTTAAATTAAAGAAAAATGTTTGCCCGCCTTTAGAATTCAAACCATGCTGGGACTGAAGTGAGGTAGGTGTGGATGATGTCCCCGCCTCATCTTTCAAAGCAGATTAGCACCCTTGACCACAATGATCCCGTGTGTATTTATGGCCCATGTGCACGTTAAAAAATGCAGTACACTCTTCTTAAAAAAAGTAGGGTATATTGTCTCCAGGTTTACAGCCCAATCACCACTAGAAGGACGCTATACAGTAATGTAAATGAGTCTTCTTCTAGATTTGTGCGGGCTCCTGGTGTTTTGCATACTATGATATACAGTGAAAGACACAGGCAGTGCAAAACATTGGAACCAGGTGATTTTAGGTGGCGTACTATAATAATTGTAATCATTTTAAAAGTATTTGTTTTGTATGTATATTTAAAACATTTAATGCAGTGGTGGATCTAGAATGTAGCAATGGGGGAGATAATGCAAGGTGCAAAGCATTGAGTGTGGGGATGGGGCGTGGGTGATTTTGGGTGGGGAGTCCTCTTCAATTGAAGATTTTTTTTTATTTCGAATTAGTAGGAGAATCTTAGATAGAATCCAAAAAGAAGTTAAGGTTAAGTAGCCTACTACAAGTAATATGTATAGGCCTACACTTTAAGGGGCTCTCCCCCTTGGATCCACTACTGCCTTCTTGAATCCAACAATGTGAAATTGTAATTTTTCATGTTCCTTACATCTGTAGGCCTACAGATGACATGGAGCAATCTGCAATCACTGGAGCTGATAGTCGCCAACAGATTTCGTGGCACATTATTAAAAATCAACGGGTAGAAGAGCGGGCAAAAAATGTAATGCATACTTTAGCATTTCGCGATAATTAGGAACGATTTTAATGAAATAATAGGTTTTAAAAAGTGGATTGGTGGTCCAGGGGCAGAGGCCTGGAGGGGGTTTGTGAGAAAAGCGACAAAATAGCATTTTTGAGGGTCTTTACATAATGGATTTCTCAAACACATAATTCATGAATATTTCACTTAAATTTTCATTTATTTGGGTGTTTTTGGGACCTGAAAAAGTAACGTTATTATGTCCTGTACATCTGCAGGCCTATACAATTTTTCTTATTACTGTAATAGATCAATCTGCAATCACCGATGACGATCAATTTCTAACAAATTTCATACCACATTATTAAAAATCAACGGTTAGATAAGCTGGCAAATATATGATACAATGCATGCTATAGCATTTTATGATAATTAGGAACGATTTTGTGAAATCATAGGTTTTAAAAAGTGGACCTTTTAAAATTTGGGGTGGTGGTGCGTCCGCATCCTCTGCACCACCCTGCCTACGGGCCTGCACACACAAGACGAGCGATCATTTTTTCCACACTAACCGCCTAGGAGTGCCTAGCCACACTATTCACCAGGAGTACAGGAGTTTTCTGGGAGAGGAAGTTTGCGAATGGGGACTTCAC
Organism: Anneissia japonica; assembly: GCF_011630105.1. Lineage (NCBI taxonomy): Eukaryota > Metazoa > Echinodermata > Crinoidea > Comatulida > Comatulidae > Anneissia > Anneissia japonica. The sequence goes on along the minus strand of NW_022707698.1, from coordinate 68,032 downwards.
CACTTGGCATATACCCCATGATTAAAAATGAAGTCACGAGACCAAGAAACCAGATGGTAATACCCTATGAGCCCCACCATGGAAGGGGCTGAGGTTAGAAAATGTACGATTATGGCACCTCAAAATGGTCGGAAATGGCACTCTCAGACAAACTTTAATTATGATTTTTCTTTTTTCTCCATTTCTTTTATAATTTTAAGGGGCTCTCTCCCTTGGATCCACTACTGCTTTCTTGAATCCAACAATGTGAAATTGTAATTTTTCATGTTCCTTACATCTGTAGGCCTACAGATGACATGGAGCAATCTGCAATCACTGCAGATGATAGTCTCCAACAGATTTCGTGGCACATTATTAAAAATCAACGGGTAGAAGAGCGGGCAAAAAATGTAATGCATACTTTAGCATTTCGCGATAATTAGGAACGATTTTAATGAAATAATAGGTTTTAAAACTGTCTCTTATACACATCTAGATGTTTGGTGGTCCAGGGGCAGAGGCCTGGAGGGGGTTTGTGAGAAAAGCGACAAAATAGCATTTTTGAGGGTCTTTACATAATGGATTTCTCAAACACATAATTCATGAATATTTCACTTAAATTTTCATTAATTTGGGTGTTTTTGGGACCTGAAAAAGTAACGTTATTATGTCCTGTACATCTGCAGGCCTATACAATTGTTCTTATTACTGTAATAGATCAATCTGCAATCACCGGTGACGATCAATTTCTAACAAATTTCATACCACATCATTAAAAATCAACGGTTAGATAAGCTGGCAAATATATGATACAATGCATGCTATAGCATTTTATGATAATTAGGAACGATTTTGTGAAATCATAGGTTTTAAAAAGTGGACCTTTTAAAATTTGGGGT